>NC_090323.1:38387074-38689243 GCF_040869045.1 Eurosta solidaginis
CAAATCGGATATTTTCGTCTTTTACTTTTTCTAATCGTTAAGGTTGACGTACCGGTGAAGCAAAACATAGACGGCAATGTAAATGCAACACAAAACAGTTTACCGGTGAAACGCGTTCCAACTATGACGTAATCTATGGGAGTATGGAGAGCGCGTGAGTGTGCGTGATGAGTGTGAAGAGTGGTGTGAGTAGCTGTGCGGCCAACAGGTGGTTTCTCAATACGAGTAGCTGCTTCTCGACTGCTAACAGAATACTGCTCGCTATACTTGTAACTTGGAGAGCACAGAAGAGATATGTTGTTAACATAGGCACGTATAGAGTGGGCTTTTTCATTTGAAGCAAAGCTTTTCGTAGTTGTTTACTTTTTTAAAGCTCAAATCAGCTGATATACAAAAACGATGTACTGTGCAGCCAACGCCACTAGCGCACTGTAAATTATAATTCCAACAAAAACAGTCCATTTTTGGAATGAGAAATCACGGATTACACAGGCTTCTTCACTCGGTACTTACTCATTCAAAGTAATCTGCAACCTCACGTACCGTCGCTGCAGATTTTGTAGGGCTCTAGCGAGCCCGGGAAAATAGCTGGTACGATATAGAATATGGGGACACTTTGGGAAAGAAGGACTCCGCCTACAGTTCAGGTCAGCGTCGCGTTCAACCACGGACGCAAGCAAATAATTCTCACACTTCCTTACGCAGTTGTTTCTGTTGTTGTTTTAACGTGTCTTTACACTCCCCGAAGGTTTTTGGAAGTGTTTTCGATGTTGATGGTCCTTTGCCGGATACAGATCCGGTACGTTCCGGCACCCGGCCATAACTCCCCACACCCCCTTGTGCCATGAGGAACTTGGGGCCGCCAGAGCCTCGCCTGCTAAGCATGTGTATGATACATTCATATTTGTAACAGGATTCCCCTCGCGTAAGTGAGGTAGGACAATTGGGTTGCGGAAGCTTTGAAGCTATAAAGTTTTGTGTTGCGCTTATCAACCCCTCGAATTCCGTGTAAGGTTGTGCGGCTATCTCTTCAAGATTTAAGCGCAAAATCATAAGATCTAAGCGCAAACCCATATGCACATCAAAAAAGCACGGTCATTTTTAACGGAAACACTTTCCAATCACTTCATGTTTACTTTGAGATCATTACGAGACTCTGCGAATAATTTCCACATTATTTCCGGATAATTACAGGACTATTTTGGAATAGTTTCGGAATAAAGTTTGTAATCATTGGTAGAGTATCCCTGGTTCACTTCGGAATTGCTTTCGGAATAACTTCGTTATTGTTTTTGTTGGGACTAACTCCCGATCGATTATTAGGCTAGCCAGGTATTTGGCCCTAATACCGCTGTCCAATCCATGCTGCACGATTTCAATGCCTACGAGCATTTTTGCTGCCTAAGCACATATAGAAGGAGTTGTTGTTCTATTCCACAAATTCATTGACTTGCCTTTTTCAAGGGGTTGTGCAGCGCAACCCTTGCAAAGTTAGCCAGTGTAATTAATAGCTTATCTAACCTTGACGTAGACGATAAAAGTTGGTCATATAAAATCGTTTCCGCGATGGTCGGGCTGATACTTTCAGTTGCTATTTTAGAGAACGTACATTCGGCGAGTCCTATTCGATATAAGAAGAAGCAGAAGACGAAGTAGGTGGGTGATTTCAGCATTTGAATTCAAGTTAAGGTTAGAAGGGATGCATGGTATCTTTTCACACTTCCACTCGGAGACATTTTTGTCCCTCCAGAAAGCACAGGCACCCCCAGATGACAGGAGGATTAGAGCAGGACTAAGTCCTCCATGGACAAAAGTATTGTCTCGATCCCTGCAATGGAACCTCGCGCCTAGCCGGCTGAACCCGTTGAAAGCTCCAATGCTAGCAAACGAGTCCCCCTCTCGATCCACAACCAGCACAACACACGAAATGCCGTCAAGATCGTAGAGAAACCTGGCAACTCTCCCTGCGACAAGCTCACGGCAGAGCAAAAAAGTTCTCTGGCCTGAGTCAGAAAAATTATCGCTGCCAAAAATAACAGAAATAGCATCCCTGCTTTCGCATGACTTCTGATAATTGGAAGGATGCCCTTAATGGCTTTCTCATGGTATTTAAGAACATAATGACCAAACATCACAGACCTGCTCCCACTATACGCAATGCCGACTGGTAGCATGGCAGGATCAAGCGGATGAGTGCTCCTACAAATTTTGCAAGCTCGCCATAGCTTCGGTAGCACAGCTGTGACCTGGAGCCGAATTTGATGCGGTCAGTTTGGAAGAAACTTTAAACAGCCCGAGAGCTTGGGCCTGGGTCCCAGATGAATTAGCGGAGCCTGATACGATGCTGGGGACCATCTCCGAATGTAACCCGGGACCTCCTACAAGTGACTGGAGTGTAGTCCGCACAGATAACGAACTTTACAAATGCAGTTGAATTTTTTGGAATTTTATACACCAAAGCTACATAAAAATTACTTTCCAAATTTCTTACATTCCTTATACTGAACTAAATTCCGTAAGCTAAGACAAAAAAAATGTATGCTCGCAATCAATATGTTTTGCATACCCAAAAATCAATTTGAGCGCCATACGTACTTAATGCAAATTCGACCAAAAAAAATTAAAACTTTTTCTGTGAATAAATAATTTATTTTTGCACTTACCATTCGTCCCTCATCGAACGCATCACGCATCGAATAACTTCTATTGCGTGCCATTTTTTGGCGAAGTTTTCTCCTTGGCGGTGATATATGACTGCTGCGTGCTGGGAAGAGATCCTCTTCGCTGCTACTTTCGTTCTCACTAACACTTAAGTAATTATTATTGTTTTTTATATTGCTACCACTCGCTGCACCACGTTCGGGATCACCTTGTTGTAATGCGGTATAATTCACGGATTGAAAACGATTAAAACGCGGACCGAATGTACCGAGTATACCGCTAGCACTTTTTGTTGTTGGTATTTTTTTATTATGCGTCACGTTGCCACCTGCACGTCGCGTGCGACCTCTTCTTGATGTTGAACTTGCGGTTGGTGTGGCTTTGGCTCTATCTTCTTCTTCTATTCTAGATTGTGCGCGCTGTATCTCCACCCACGTATTCATCACTGACCAATTTGCACAAACACATACAAACGTATAAGTGGTTGCATCATTATATTTTCCCTTAATGATCCGATTCTTTTTTTGTAAAATTTCTTCAAGTAAATTTTTGACATTAGCGATCTGAAATGAAAGAAAAAATGCGTGAGTACCAAGTATTATGGAAGTTGTATGTTTGAACATGTTTGGTAACCGAGTAGTTAGTCGTTACTATTTCCTGTTAAATACCAGCTTCCGATAATATTATATCGGATCTAAATCATATTAATATGGTAGTGCAAATCCATCTCGAAACCTATCCCGATATGATTCCTAAAATATCAATACAAAATTTTTCCGCAACAGTTCTGCCGTCATTCAAAATATTTCTGAAAAGGGCAAAAACCCAAAACCACTTCAAATGTATAAGGACTGTACTGTATTCGGTTGTGCCGAAAACCTCATACCTTTCATGAATGGCGCTGAGTAATAATGTGTTGAGATCTCAAAAACTCATAAAATCTGAACAATCAGTTGTATGGGATATATATTATATATGCGACCAATCTTAACGATTTTTTCAGACATTGATTAATGCAGTACTTGTGAGCATCTGAGAAAATTTGAAGTTGCTAGCGGCTAAAATGAGGAAGAAATTTCGTTAAACCTCTTATCTGAATAATAGGTTGTATGGTATATATATTATGTTTATGACCGATCTTAAAATTTTTTTAGAGAACAATATATGTTTTATATTGTAAAGAATTTATTGAAATTCCGCTTATTCCAAATCTTCTGCTAACGTTCGAATCACTAAACTGTTGAATAAATAACTCCAATATTGAATAATGCAAAAAATTATCGTTATTGGACAACTTTAAAATAACACTTATACTTCGCAACTGATAGCTTGCTTAAATCAAACTGATTGTCGTGCCTCAACTGTTGCTGCTTTTATACAGTTTGGTTTCCTCGTTGACATATTTCTAGGCGCTTCTATTGCTATAATTTACTAGTTAGTTACCAGCTATAAATTTACCAGCTATAACTACGTTTATAGCTTCTCATATGAACGTGTATATGTGAGTGATACTTGCGCAGGCGGCCAACGTGGTGTGATGGTAGCGTGCTCCGCCTGCCACACCGTATGCCCTGGATTTGCACCACGGGCAAAGCAATATCAAAATTTTAGAAATAAGGTTTTTCAATTAGAAGAAAATTTTTCTAAGCGGGATCGCCCCTCGGCAGTGTTTGGCAAGCGCTCCGAGTGTATTTCTGCCATGAAAAGCTCTCAGTGAAAACTCATCTGCCTTGCAGATACCGTTCGGAGTCGGCATAAAACATGTAGGTCCCGTCCGGCCAATTTTTAGGGAAAATCAAGAGGAGCACGACGCAAATTGGAACAGAAGCTCGGCTTTAGATCTCTTCGGAGGTTATCGCGCCTTACATTTATTTTTACTTTCACAAATTATTGCCTACTTTTGGGAGTACCTCAGATATATGCATGTGTATGTGCGTTGCTCTCCGCTGCCTTGTATGGACATATGTATAGACATAATGATTGATTTATTGATTTGCATACAAGTCACTGCTTAGTATTGGCTTAGAGATGATAGTATCCCTTAGTGTTGCTAATATTCGTCACAATATATAATCATTCTGTGAAATTACAATCTTCTATCTGTTAAAATGAGTAATAAATGCCAAAAACTGTCTTTTTCAAAAATTCGGTATGTGTGTGGGATATGCATGTGTTATCCGATCCAGTCGGTTCCGACAAATGATCAATCGGACAACCAAATATCCTAGCTTACCAAATTTCATAAATATATCTCAAAAATTGAGGGACTAGTTTGCGTTCAAACAGACAGACAGACAGGCAGACGCACATCGAAATAGTCCCGAATCGTGCACGACAATCATCTTGAAATGATACCGAAAAAGCCATAGAATTATCTCGAATCGATTACGAATTAGTCACGAACTCATCGACCAAAAAAGTCCGTATCAATGTCGAAATTTCTCGAAAATAACCCAGAAATTTTCGCTCAAAAGTCCCAAAATGATCCACGAATTGACGTCGGACGAGTGCTGAAGGAACTTTCAAACAGAAAACAACTCCGAAATGATCTCAATTATATGATTCCAACATTATCCTGAAATGATTCCGAAAAAAATGCATATTGCTTTCAAAACATTTTCTATCAAGTGGGGTCCGTCATCCTACTAACATCAATTTGGCAAAATGTAGATAAGAAAAATAAACTGTAGCAGAACAGCAATCAAAGTTGGGTGACAATGCTTGTTTCTGGACCTTGCGTAGCCGTCGGTGCGTTCTTGGCAAGAGGAGTAAGCAATATACGAAATGCAGTAATCAAGCCATACGGAAGCGGCTACAAGCAGCCATCTGTCTATATGTATGCTTCTATCGATTGGATGCTAGTTTACGGAGCCGTCGGAAAGAAAACAATAAGACTTGAATAAAACTGCATCTTTGTGATATGGACCATTGGTAAATACTTGGAATGGCCGCACACATGCTGCCGAAGCTACCATTTCCCTGCTCACAAAAAATGCGTAGTGAATTGGGTCTTGCAAAGCCATGTAAAGAAAAAGGCGCATTGCTATGTCGCCAGATTTCTGATTCGAAAGATACTGAGATGCCACACTTTGTGAAGTAGGGCTCTTCAACAAACCGTTCACCTGGCCAGTTTTCTTAGAACTCTTTTTCGAAAAGGGTTTCGAACGGACAAGTAAATACTGCCCCGCCTCAAGAGAGCATAACATGTGGTTGTTTTAACGGTAAAAAAAACACTTTTAGTATGTACGCTCCTTTCCTAGCACCCTACGAAAATATTCCAACTGCCGTGAAAGCATCTTGTTTAACCTCTCTGTCCTCCAAAACATGTTTGGAGATAGCATTGTCGCCAAACGTGAAGGAAAGTAAGATACTGGTAGTGAAAAATTAGAGTTCATACATCAAACCATTTTAATGAATAAGAATGCTCTTACGCAAAAAGTCTTCGTATCAATTTTGATTGCAATCACAAAGCATTGGAAATATTGCAATCTTAAAAGATTTTCGTCATATGTGATTGTATTTTTAATGATTGTAGAAATTACAATCTACTATCACTTCTGAATATACGATTGCAATCACGATTGTTTGCAAGCGTCTCGCTGCAATCATTGACTCCATGCATATCTCAGCTACAATCATTGATTGCACAAAAATTCTTGTTGCTATCAATCTCAAGCAACCAACATATTTGTGTTTTCGTAAAATTTTTTTCAATGAATCTGTATCTATGAATCTTATAAACAAAGGCGCTAAATATCGTTGTACGCCCATCACTTCACACAGAATGCTTCGATTTTAAAACAGTTTTTTGCATTTGAAAGCTTAGCTTTGTGAGAAGGAAATTTTCGATATAACTTGAAGGTACATATTAAGGGGGTGTGGCAAATTTCCACAATTGTAGAAAAAATCAAAAAATGTTTGTTTACACAGCTATAAATAAGGGGAGAGGGGCAGGTTAAGATGCAAAAACTTCTTAAAACTTATGCAGATAGACTAAAGTTAGGGCACCATAACGTCTGCTGGGTCTGCTAGTACGGTATAAAAATAGCGGTTAGCACACCGTGGGGTACAAAAGATCACCACACACTTTCCGGCAAACCGCTATTGGCCTTCGGTACTTTTAACTTCCTGCGTATATATGTACATTAGACTGGGTCGATTTATTAACCGATATCGCACCGTCGATTTTTCGATAGGATTTGGGCTCAGGAAAAAAATTTCCACTACGCATACCCAAAAAAAATAATTTTCGAGCCTGCGAAATTTCATTTTTTTTTTTACTTTTTTCGACATTGATTTTTAATGGGTTTTTCATGACCTACTAAAAAAATTTTCATTTGATTGTAAAATTTTCATGTATACCCTGTCCGACCCAAAAATTCCCGCTAAAAACGTTGGCGATAACAGTTTTAAAAAAAAAAATATAAAAACGTGTTTAGTAGGTGAAGAAAAAAACCTTAAAAATCAAAGTGGAAAAACTTTTTTTCCTGAGCCCAAATCCTATCGAAAAATCGATGGCGCGACATCGGTTAACTTTCGTCCATACAAATCGACGCAGGTTAATGTACATACATACTAACAGAAGTGCAGATGACTTATCGCTTTTCCAAATGATTTCATATTTGATGATTGCAATCATAGTATTTGATTGAGTCTCCAAATTGATTGCAAATTGGTTGATGGCAAACCATGTGCTTACAATCAAATTAATTATAGATTGTAATTCTTACAATCTTAAAAAAAAAACTAAATTTATTTGTGGTGTTTGATTGGAATTTGATTGCATATTGGAAAAACAATCACAAAAAAGAAAACAATAAAATTTTAATTGCAATAGTTGATTGCGAATTAATTATAGATTTTTAACTTTGTGATCACAAAAAAAAAATTAACGAAATTTGACAACAATCAAATAAGCAGGGAAATCGTTGATCGTAAATCAAAATGATTGTAAATTTTTACTGCTCGGTTTCTTTGTAGCGTTTTTAGAGGTCATCTCCTCAAGCTTGCCCACCGTGGTTTATGCTGTAGGTTTATTTTACTGCATAAATATCTTATCCAAAAAATTTTTGCATCGTAAATTTTTTCTTAAATTTTTTTATATGCTTAAATACATAAATACAAGAAAAATTCTTAAGTTGCATTTTTGTGCAAAAGTAAGATACCAAATTTTCGGCATCCACATATGCCTGCCTGTAATGCAATATCTGCCGCCGACATATGCTTGTAAGTAGGGCAATCTAAAGAGCAAAACCTGTTGGAGAAATTTCATTCAGTTTTTTTTTTTGCTTGCATTAGCGAAGGGCAGAATGCCACAGATTTTGATAACGTTGGAAAGTATAAGATAATATCGGCAAAGGAGTGCATAAAGTGCATTGAAGAAAAAAGTAGATCATAAGCTCTAACTTGTTGGTATATGCACCCGTTTCTTTAAATAACTGAAAACGATCTGAACGTCATGTGACCTTAGTGCATTACTAGAAGACGCTCAACGGCTTAGATTCCTGGTTCATTGATTCCCGTTTATTGACTTCGAAGTATTACGGCCACCAATTTCACGTCATGGCTGAAGGAGATAAATCTACAAACAGCTATCCGCAACAATAGAAATTGCTTTTGTTGTTATGGCTGTGCCGTTTGTCAGCAATTTAGAAATTCAGGAAGTTTTATAGATAGATAGTTTTCCACGCATACAAACAAGACTGCGACCAAGGAGGAGGCCGTTACAAGATCACAAATAACTTAGAGGCCGGTTTTTGATTACGAATGGGCGAGATAGTTACTATGACCGAGCTCAAAGCAGTGAGTAAATCTTCGAACTAGACAAAGCACTTATCTATAGCTACAATTGAATACCTTACTATAACACGAGAACATAAGCTATATCACGAGCGTATGCCGAGAATATTAACGACTTACAGCGAGAGTTAAGTGCTTCCCTGAGCGGGTTAGGGGTCAGAATATACCCGCGGTAGGTATGCCTGTCGTAAGAGGCGACTAAAATACCAGATTCAAGGCGTTGTGTAGCGCAACACTTTTAGGTTGCCAGCGCAATATATAGCTTCTTTAAACCCAATTGTCAACCTCCAAACCCTATCCGTGGCGAATCCTGTTTCATAAACAGCCAATGCTCTGGCGACGCCGAACTCCTCATGGATCTAGGGGGTGGGAGGGTGGTACGGCCTAGAAGGTCACATGTGGTCATAACAAATCGTTCAAGAGATGGTCGGGCTTGGTATCGGAACGTACCAGATCTGCATACGGCAAAGGACCATCAACATCGATAACACTCCTCAAGGCCTTTGGGGAGTGTCCTTGTCGCTACAACAACAACAACAACAACAGAGTTAAGTGCTAGTAATATCTAATCTACTAATATGAACTTCCGTCGATATTCTTTGATGTTAGCAAAGATGTGAAGTTTGATGGACAAATTCCTTATTCGATCAATCCCTAAGTAATTGGTTAGGTTGTGGTAGTTCGTCAAGATAAGAGTGAAGTTGGGTTGCTGGCAACCCACCAAAAGGAAACTGATCCTTTTTAAACGATGATATAAGATCCCTGTTTTCAGTTTTCCCTCGATTAGAGCGTACCGATCGTATAGGGTTACAGGACAAGATAGCTCTTAGTACCAAGTTTGGGACTAAATTTCATGCTCAATATACATCCAATAGATGTTGCGTACTAAGCGCTTGTGGCTCCGGCTATGGCGTTAGCCAATTCTCCTGACATGAACTATGGGCTTCAGACACTTCAGAATTCTTAACAACTTCGACCATATTCCAACTAGGATGAACTACTGTCTGCTGACAATAGTGAACTTCAACCCTTTCGTTGCGCTATCTACTTCAATGGCATCCCCGAGCAGGTACAATTGCGTTAAAGCACGAGCTAGCCTGTTGGGGGGTTTATACAGTTCCGAGGTAGCCATACCATATAAAATATTATACAAATTACTGTTACACTCCAGGGACATCATACCGCCTTATCCACATCCCTTCTACACCCCAGTCTTTTTCGGAGCTTTCACTTCTTCCAACTAATTTAAGGTCACAGGACCCCGGTTAATTGTCCTTTGGATGATTATAATTGGAATCTCGTAGTCCCACTGACCAATTTAAATCTGCACTGCTAAAAATAGATCTCGTGTCAGTTAAGCAGAGGTTCGGCATGCATCTGCTCTTTGAAGTCAGGGGTTTCTCTTAGTCGAAAGCGGACAACAGCAAATTTGGCGACATCTTCTTAATTTTATTCCTCCTTCTTTTTTATCTATTGATAAAGATACTCCGCTTGAGTTTTGAGAAGTTTTGTAGATGTAGATGGCCCTTTCATGGATACAGCTCCGGTACGTTCCACTAAGAAACTTGGCGTACCACCTCGGGAATGATTTCATATGTGAGAACCTTCTGGTCGCCATAGCGTCACCTGCTACATTAAAAGCATTCGCCAGCGGTAAGTGAGGCTAAAGGGTGGATATGAATGGCCCTGGCAACCCCTTGAGTTAAGGCTCATTAATTCTTATACATGGTGATTTTTGTACTGACTAGTCGCGGTCTAATGGGAGTCCAAGCATAAAATTCTCAATGTACTAGTAGCCCCTTCTTGCTGCAGCGGCAGGGATTATGACAATATGGAATCAACGAGTTACTTCAAGCACTATAATAGATAATATTTCGGGCCAGGCAGGCACGACGGATTCTCGCAGGTCGACATCTCATTGGCAGTCCAGATAATTATAGCTGCAGTCACTGATAATTTTATCTGGTATCCCAACGGATCTTCATGTAGTTCACGTGAGCACCTCTTAGGTTTGGGTAGCTATTATTCACCCTAACCTCACATAAAACTGCCAGACTCAGTTAACGTTTTCAAAAATCTCTTCATCTTTTAGTTTAAGAGGAGATCAACCGTAGGGATCAAGATAAAACTTCAGCTCATACGATCTTTTTTAGTTCAGCTCACAAAAATTTTTTACCGTGTGAAATTTAGAATATCATCAGCTCTACTATCGTCAATGGAGCGTAAAACGTATTAGCATAAACTGACCATTTGCGCCGCTTGCCAGCCACTTTATTCTGGCTGCACAAACGACATTGTTAAATACACAAATACAACAAAATGAAAAGCAAAAAAATTGGACTACTTAGCAGCAATGAAAGCCAACAACAAATAAACGGCTTAACAATGAAACTGGACTTAAAATTGCGCGCTCGACCGACTAACTAACAAACCAACCAACTGACTGCATGACCAACAATATCAATAAATAAACAAACAAGCTTTAAACAAAAAGAACAACAAAAAGAAACAAACAAAGAAAGATTGCACGTACTGAGCGAAGACTTTCTTTAAAGCGCTCGATTTTATGCACATGTGTGTAGTGTTCTCAACGCGTTTGATGGGAAGCAAAAGCTAATGTGAATACTTAAACGGCGCGTACAGAAATCCGAAGACATATCAGAAGGCCAAGCAAGCCATTGACGTTGATTTGCTGATTTTATAAATATAAATAAGTTCTGAAGATAGTTGCGTTGATTGTTCTAAAGTTTGTGCTGCTGAAGCAAGAATCAGCGCAGAAAATGCGACTGCAATGCAGAAAGTCAGCAACAACTAAGCGACTAATCAAATGTTTAGCTAACGTCAGTATATCGTGAAGGGGTTATACTGTTTTCACACAGAAACTTAATGATCTCATTTCACCTTCTAATGAAATCGTAAATTTTTTGCTTTCACACAGAAGTAACTGCTCGATTGGTATGAAGGATGAAATGTCAAGCGAATAAAATGGCAATGCTATATGACAGACAATCATGGCGAAACGATACAAGGTGGCAGCATGGTGACATACCTACAAACATAAAAAAAATTACATGTACTTGTAAATTCGATGGACAAATGTCAAAATCGTTTTGCGCCGATAGTTGATGTATCAAATAAAATAAAAAAGGTTATAATCAGCTGTTCGATGCGGCCACCTTGTATCGTTCCGCCATGCAGACAATGACATTTACTTTGACAAATAACATTTTTAAGCACTGAACACACCAAAAACTAAGAAGCGGAACGCTGCCAACAGAGTTGCATTGTGCTTTTGACTTCATTAGGCATTCGATTAGCCACTAATGAAATAATAATAGATTCGAATTTTGTAGGAAGATTGAGCTCAATAAGCGTCTTAATGTAGAAAACTGCATTTATTATTCAATAAGCCGTCTGTGTGAAAACAGTATTAAGCTATAGTCATTGGTGCCGTTTGGCGTATCGCTGTAGTCGTATCCCTAACGTAATCAGCTTTTTATCGTTACGACGGTAAACCAAACACCAATTGGTTGGCTACGATGCGGTTACGACCTTAGCGGCACCAATAATCGATTGCATTGATTCTCACAAGGTTGGTGGAATCAGCTGTTATAAGGTTACCGATACGGTTACCGATAAACCACCAATTTCTGCAGCTTTAAGGAGGAGTTGATGGTTGGAGCTGTGAAATCATAGATTGAAAGCGCATAGGCAGTTCAACTATTGCGCTTAAAGAACAATTACAATATAATGCGTGCGAAATTGTTTAACGCCAACAACAACGACAACGACGGCTACGACAGTGACAAACAACGGAAGCAGCAACATTGCTAACGCGACATTGGCAATGGCCACGGCCACTGGCATGATGAGCAACCAAACGAGCCCCATCACATTTAGTATCATTTAAGACTTTCGCGCGAAATGTTGTGACGGTGTTGGCAGTTTAAGTTAATGAAAGAAAAAAAGGATGAATAAAAAAATTTAAATACAAATTGTAAGCAAAGCAAATGAAGTGATTGGTATTGCAAATGTAATATTAAAAAAAAAATTACGTCATTAAAATAAAAAGGTGCTTTGTTACGTCAAATGAACTAACAAAAATATTGAATGCAATTACAAGCGCATAACAAAGACATTATGCGCATGCGTGGCTTTTTTATATGTAAATATTTGTTAATTCTGTGTGTTTGTCATTAATAAATTAATTTACAAAAATAAGCATGGAAAGAGGAACAAAGGGGTTTAAGTATACAGAAAAAATAACAACAAAAATCTGTTTAACAAATTAAAAAAAATATATATATGCATATAAACAAGCGATAATCGTGCATTCAACTATGACCCATAAATTTTGAATCAAATTGTTGTTTTTTTTTTTTTTGTGGAAAAATGTCTGATAAAGATTTGCTTCTTTGATTAGTAAATACAGGTGATTTTGTATAGACCATGGCTCAACTATTCTCTATATTATCAGCTAAAGGTTATGCTAAACCGAAATGTTTTCAACTTACGCTCAGCGTTTTGATGCTATTGGGGATCTGCGATTTATCCACCATCTCAAACAGCGTGTTAGTCCCTTGCCTTTTGAGGTTTAGAACCACTTCCTCCAGTCACCGCAAGCATGCGATGTTGTTCTGTGCGGCTGCATTGCCTCTCGGCTCTGAGACTGGGTCCTTTCTACCTCTTGAAAGCAGGCTTGTTGCCTTCTGCCGAACGTTGCCTCTTCATTCTGCCGTTCAACACGATATACCAAGGAAAGGTGGGGAATTATTCTCGAGGTGAAAAAAGGGCAAACATAATCGGCGAATCTTATAAAATTAGACTAACCAAATTATTCTTATTCATGAATTAGAGGGCGCCCTTACAGAGCACCACAACAGATATAAATTATTCCAGGTCAGTGACAACAGATGTAGAAAGTGTGGACTTGAGTATGGGTCTTCTCCACTTTAAAATTGTGTTCGTATCATGCGCTCTCCAAATTAAGGACCGAGCTAAAGCAGAACTATCTGATCTAGAAGCAGCAACTAGGGTTGATTCTAGAAAACGTCTGGTATTTGGTGCGAGGACAGAGTAACTTTATTACATACGCCTTGGTTCCTAATAAGGTTTTTAAGTTTGTTCGTCGAGCAACCGATAAATTCAGTATATTCGCGGTCTGTATGGACTGTATGGCCATATAGATTGAACCTTACCTATTAGTTTGCGTTGCACCAGATCACGTTCTCTCGCTAAGGGTAATAATTCGACTCGGACTAACATAATTTTTCCATTTTCTTCACTTTGAATTGTTTAATAAACGATCAACTTAAGGAGCCAGAAGCCAATGGCTCGTAGGTCCTGGTAATGCTGGTCAGTGGTCGTTAATACAATCGTCCGCCCCCGTGCTATGAGCTGGCGATCCTGGGCAACTTTCAGGTGGACCTCTTAGCCCACAACAACTGAAATGGATGTGGATGGATGTATGGAATTTGGATTCCCACAAGAAACCTGTGATCTAGTGATAACTCTGGCATCAGCCTGACAAACGATGTGCAAACACTACCTCCAACAGTATAAGGATACTGTTTTTCTGGAAGTATAATGATAGCATGCGGTCTAGCAAATGTTATTAGGATTTGTAAGGTAAATCAATGGTGCTTGTAGTTCTAACGCATCACTGTTAAATAGAAGTCAAAACTAGCCTGCTATTTCCGGTATTCCACCAGTTTTATTTTTATCTAACGAGCATCCTTCCGGTTGTGGTAGTGAAAATTGTCAGGTAAAGAATGAAGTCGGCTGAAGGAGACAATGAGAGGAATATGTGTAGGTGTTGGGATGTTTGCGCTAGTTGGCCAGTCCGCGCTGTTTATTAGATATGAATCGCTTATTTGTGTTTTAAGATAGCGTTCTGAAGAGCTGACACAGGGATCGACTCAGGGACTAAGAAAATTGTGCTGTAGAATATGGCGCAACTCCGCATATATCTTGTCCATTCTACGGAGATTATACTTATGGTGGCTGGAAGATCTAGTTGACGCAACCAACTTATATAACAATATCTTTTTCCGCAAGATGCACTAGATACAATCTCTTAGCCTCGCATGAAATTCCATATTTTCACGGTTCGTGAGGGTGTGAACCAGCGCCGCTGTGAGAATGCTTGACAATTCAAATGACATTGCATTAAAATGACAGCTCTCTGGAATCGTTGGGGCTTGTCAGGATTTCTGGCGCTTTTGGGCCAATATTGCATCCGAGTTCTTGCCCGTGTTGTTGTTGTTGTTGTTGTTGTAGCAGTGCTTCGCCCCACCTATCAGCCGCGACCGATCACATTGTCATCAATATCCTCTAACGGGAGTCCAAGGAAACTTGGTGGACCAGAATGAAAGATGTGTTAGAGGCGTTGGTTTCACATTACAATTAAAGAGATGGTTGGTGTCATGGGACACATTGCAAGCGGGGCATACATTTTGTATGTCGGGGTTGATTCTGGATAGGTAAGAGTTTAACCTCTTACAGTATCCAGAACGAAGTTGAGCAAGAGTGACACGCGTTTCCCTGGGGAGTATGCGTTCTTCTTTCACAAGTTTTGGGTACTTTTCTTTGAGTACTGGATTCACCGTACAATTCCTGACATAAAGGTCCGACGCCTGTTTGTGGAGTTCACCAAGGACCTGCTTGTGTTTTTTTCCTTCATACGGCTGGGTTCTCAGGTGCCGTATTTCCTCAAAATTCTTACGGAGATTACTCCTTAAGCCCCTAGGCGGTGTTGGCTCATCAATCAGATGTCTGTTTGGATGCCCAGGTTTCAGGTATTCAACAGGAACTGTTTGGTTAGCATTTCATTTCTCTCCCTGATGGGGAGTATTCTCGCCTCATTATGTAGATGGTGTTCTGGAGACATAAGAACACAGCCCGTGGCGATTCTAAGAGCAGTATTTTGGCAGGCCTGTAGCTTCTTCCAGTGGGTAATTTTTAGGCTTGGCGACCATATCGGTGACGCGTAGCACGTAAACGGCTGGCCAATTGCTTTGTATGTAGTAATGAGCGTTTCTTTATCCTTTCCCCAGGTACTTCCAGGAAGGGATTTGAGGATTTTATTACGACTCTGGATTTTCGGAACAATTGCGGCTGCGTGCTCACCAAAATGTAGATCCTGATCAAACGTCACATCCAAGATTTTGGGGTGTAGGACAGTCGGTAGCGTAGCCATCGACGTGGATGTTCAAAATGGTCGACACTTGGGACGTCCATGTTGTAAATAACCTGATTGGTGTTGCTATCGCGGTTTCGATCTCGTTTTCGCCGTGAGCAGCGAGCGTTGCATTTTGTTTCTTCATAAATTCCCTATATTCTTTATATTCTTTTCAATCTTGTTTTCTTTGTGAGTTCATATTTTTTCTGTCGTGTCCCTGTGTCAATCCATTATCCTCGCCCGTTATAAAGTTGCCTAATGAAAAACGTTCCCGTGTTTATATTTTATATCAAAAAGGTCATGAAAGGCTTGACAGAAGTCCTTATGGGATATTGTATACATGGCTAGGAGGGGCCTCAATCCGAACGTTTCACCCTACTCTCCCCAGTTATGTATTCATCTGCTCATTCTGTAATCTAGGTGATGCTCACTTTATGGGCGGCGTCTGTTCAGCTGGTCGTCGGAAGTTCTTAGGGCGCATGAGTTTTATACCAAGCCGAACTTGGTCAAGGGCTGCTTATTGATAGGCCGTCCACTCTCTGCCAGTAATGATCCCATTGGCCTGAGCTCATCGTTAAATCTGCTCCAAGAACTCCAGTCTTCGAGTGATTTGCAGGTTTGCCATATTGTAAGTTTTTTTCTCTTGAAACGAATTATAACACGACCGAAGCTTAAGTGACGTAGAATTCTCTGGAGAGCCCGATAGAACAGACAACTGCCACGCGCTACATTAGTAGGCGAAGGAACTTAAAGAGGTATTTACGAAATAGGTTAGATTAGGTTGAGGTTGCTGTCCGGGGGCACACTTAGGCCAGTGATATTAGCCCCATTGTGGTACCACGAAAATACACAATTTCCTTTCCTCTTCGAACCATTTTGATGAACTGATAAAAGCTAACAGGTCCTTGACGTCATGCTCCACAACCTGGCTCATATTATCTAAAAATGGAGCACACAGAAAACGCTGCTGTGCTCCGCTTGGTGCCGAGCAGTTGCAGATGAGGTCAACCAGCGTTTCCTCCTCCTCATCCTCTTTTCAACCCCTGCAGCATCGACGATAAGACGCTCCTAACCTTTCTGCATGCCTATCTATAAGGCAATGGCCAGTTAGTGTCCCCACAAATGTAGAAATTGTATCCCTACTTAGTTTTTATACGTGATAGGATCTTTTAGGATCCCATTTTGGCAAGGTTTCCTTCGATATTCGACACTCCGGTGTTTGTAACCAACTTTCGTCAGCTTGGCGGTGGTTGTGTTCTTTTAACATTAGCTTACATGAGGACAGGGGCATACCTAAGCGTTCTTGGCCGGGAAGAATCTGCCTGGTTGTACCCAGCCTAGCGAGTTCATCTGCAATTCAGTTTACCTCAATGTCGCTATGTCGAGGGACACAAGTTAGATGTACACGGTTCTGTTGGGCCATCTTCTTGAAGAGATCGGCGACAGTTTAGTGCTAGTTCAGAATTGAACGAGTACTAGCCAAGAGATTTTATGGCGGCCTGGCTGTCGCTGCAATAAAGATTTCTTCGCCTGTCAATAGCAAAGCACCTATCCTACTCCGTCCAGTCATCCTTAATGGGAATGTTTATCTTAAGGTTGGTTTCCGCAACTGTTGTGGTCGCACACCGATTCGTGCTAGGAGGAAGAAAACTGTATTTGTTTAGTATATTTGAGTATCCTGTGGTCTTGTTGTTCCAACGAAATAAAACGAACCAAAGTTTCTAATTGAGTGCATTATAAAGAAGTTGTAAGGTTCGAATTTCAAAGAAAGAAAAAATAGTGAAAATTCTTTAAGACCCTAAGTGATTATTTTTAGAATAAATACTTGAACACCAGCTGAAATCATTCACGTACCAAAGGTGAACTGTAAGCCTCGTGAAGTGCATCCAAAATAACAGTTATTCGCATGTCTTGCTACAATTAGTGGCATTCAAGATAAAAGCTGCGGCACCATTTTGATTGCTATTAGAGCCACTATTGTGACAAAAAACAACAGTAAACATAAAACTACAACAACAACAACAAAAAAACAAGCAAAATTTAATTACACACAATAACTGTATTTTAACTTAACTAAACACTTCTAATTGCATAATCATTAAACAACTACGAGATATCTTTGGCGTGCCAGTGCATCCAAACGGCAATTGCATTGCATGTGCAACACATAGCACATAGCAAAATGCAGAAAATGTTCCACTTACGTCAATTGCAATCTATTCTAATAATAATTTCCTGTCTACTGTTGAATGTCATAACAATTACAACAACAATAGCAGCAACAGTAACAACGGATGCAACAAGCGCGACAAACTTGACGAATACGATAGCGAAGAAAGGAAAAACAACTATACAACAAAATGTTGCTATACTTGGCACGCCCACTGTCGTCTCATCGATTGTAATACCCGGAAAATATCATGGCTACACACAATATTTGCAACAGCAACAACAATCAGCAAAAAAGTTGCATGTGTCAGCAATGGCGTCACAACAGCAACACAAGCATCAGCTCAAGAAACAACAACATTATCAACAGCAGCAACAACAGCAACGTCAGCAACGTGTAGACGGCGCTGTCAAACCTGTCGCGCTACCCAGCAGTAAATTCAATCCGATCAGGAATTGGTTTGGCATCTTTAATAGGAATAATGCACAAGCAGCAGCTGTGGCGCATGATACAGCAACAACAACATGCAATTGCAGGTAAATTCATATTGAAATTTATTTAGTTAGATATTAGAGGCCTGTACGAGTACGTTAGGCATCGTACGAGTATGTTACTCCGTAGTACTTTTGCCTTTAGCACAGTTATATTGAGTACCGGCGTCGTAGCATCATACGATTACTAAGTAATACTTAAACATGTAATGGTGAGTTAGGTTATGTTCGGTGTCGGGAATCCTTGTGTTACCACATTATCCTCGATAGAGTTCTGGGGGTCACAATTAAGCCGGAGGGTTGGCGCCAGAGTGCAGAAATTACAGAACATACAACTCACGTGTATGCCGATGGCTCCAAGTAAGCGGAAGGGGTCGGGTCTGCTGTTTACTGTGTCTATGCAGAAATAAATAGATCCTACTGGCAGCGACATTATTGCAGCGTCTTTCAGGCGGAAATTATAGCTGTGAGTAAAGCAACAGAAATTCTGGGGGAAACATCCTTAAGCTGCAGGCGCGTCAATATATTGTTACGAATATTAGCAACACTAAGAAATACTATCATCTCTAAGCCGATACTAAGCAGTCACTTGTATGTACATAAACAAATCAATCATTATGTATACACTTATGTCCATACAAGCAGCGGTGAGATACTCGCAAAAGTATGCAATCATCAGCGAAGTAGTTCTCACATATACACACGCATATGGCTATGCGAGAGAATATAAACTACATATGCACGTTTATAACCACTCGCATAGCCATATGCGCGTGTATATATGAGTAATACTTCCAACGATGATTGCATACTTTTGTGAGTATCTCAGATATATTTATATTTATATTTATTCAATAATGTCTATGAAAGAACATTTCTTACAGACTAATAACAATGGTGTAGGCTACAAAATAAAACATACCTACTTAAAATAAGAGAGTAAAATATTCAAAAAAGCTTGTTTTCCCATGGAAAAATCAAGGGAAATACTCTGAGATAGAATATTAAATTCGCGCATAGATCTTGCAAGAGGAGCATTACCGGCAAATTTAGTTTTGACTTTTTTCTAGTAAAAAGGATAGGTGACGCGAAGATTTCGCCTTGGAATGTTAAAAGTAATCCTTTCAAGAAGATAAAGACAATCTATGGTACCATGAATAACATTAAACATGAAAGTCAAAGATAAGATTGACCTACGGGTTTCGAGAGATTGTAGGTCAAGTAGCATAATACGGGATGCATAGGGTGGAATGGGAGTATCAAATATGAGGGACCGTAAAGCGAAATTAATGAACACCTTTTGTATACGTTCTATTCTTTTTATTGATACCTGGTTATACGGCCTCCGGACAAAAACTGCATATTCAAGGTGTGAGTGAACAAAAGTTATATACAACATTTTAAGAGTATAAAGGTCTGAGAACTTGGTGCAGTTCCGACGAATAAAGCCTAGAACAGAGTAGGCCTTCGCAAGGATGAAATCAAATTGTTTGTTAAAAGATAGTTTCGGGTCAAAAAAAATTCCTAGGTCCTTTACTTCGACAACATTCTGAAGGACAGTATTAGAAATGTGGTAGGACGTACTTCGAAAATGCAAAATTTTAGCAAATGTCATTTTAAAACATTTCTTTATGTTTAAAGAGAGACGAGAACGAAGACAACATGAATGAACAGCGTTGATATCGCATTGAAGCTTTGCTTCATCCGAGGCATCTTGGACTTTGGCGAATATTTTGAGATCATCGGCATAAAGTAAAAAATTTGCGAAGGAAAAGCAGCTACTAATGTCATTGATGAACAGAACAAATAGTAGGGCGCCTAAGACGCTCCCTTGCGGTACCCCAGAAGAGGCAATGAAAGGTTGTGAGAACACACCATCAATGGTAACAACACAACGTCTATCAGTAAGATACGATTTTATCCACTCCAAAAAGCAGGAATGGAAGCCCATAAATGCTAGTTTTTTAAATAGTACTATATGAGAAACTTTATCAAAAGCTTTTGAAAAGTCTGTATATACACAGTCAACCTGGAATCCAGCCGAAAAGGCAGTATTGCAGTAGTCGGTGAACACAGCTAAGTTCGAGGCTGTGGACCGCCCTGGTACAAAGCCATGTTGATAATGGCAAGTAAGCGACTTGGTTGCAAAGAAAAATTTGTCTTTTACGATGCACTCAAAAAGTTTTGAAACGGAAGAGAGCTTCGAGATGGGTCTATAGTTCCGAACATCATTCTTTTTACCAGATTTCAAAATCGAAACTGTGTGTGCTACTATTAATGAAAGTACCTGATGAAAGAGATAAATTAAACATTATTTTAAGAGGTTCGACGAGAGCTGGGCATTTCTTTAGCAAAATCGCCTATAGGCTATCAACGTCGGTCTCAGACGAGGGCTTCAGTGAAGCCAGACCCATCTCTATGTCCTCAACAGACAATACAAGAGAACCAAAATTTAGGTAAGAGCTAAAGTTCGAAGAAAAGTTTGCAGAAGAGGAATTCTCATCAGTAGAAAAATTTGACTTAAAAAAATCAGCAAACAGATTAGCTACCTCATTGGGCCCTTCTGACTGACGTGGGAATAAAAGAACGAGACCGTTTGGATTTGATAAAGGTCCAGAAATAGTTCGGATTACTTTTAATGCAGCGCTCAGCACAGCGAATGTAATTCTTGTATAGAAACTTATCTAACCGGTTATATTTGCCAGCAAAGTACTTATATTTAATATAGAAATAAATATTCCTTGTTGTCTGAAATTTTTTGTGAAACTTATTTCTCAGATTTTTAAGCTTTTTTAAATCTTTAGTGTACCACGGAATTTTATGTGGCCGTTTCTTTTTAACTCCTATATTTTCTAAACAAAAGTCATGCAAAAAATTTTTAAAATTAGAAAAGCAATTATTAATATTTGAATATGAAAAAAGAGCAGTCCAATTGACTTCTTGTAATAAATTATTTAAAACAGTAAAATCACACTTATTATATTGGAAAGCGATCACATCACTAGTATTTTGACTAGTAGAAATGTATTCATAACAATCAATACTTAAATTTAAAGGTACGTGATGCTTGTCACATTGACTTATAGGCGGCAAGCATTCCGAAATATTGTAATTAATATTATCGCTGACAAAAATGAGATCTAAGATTTTGTTTAGTTTGTTAAAAAACAGATTGATTTGCTTAAGATTAAGACTTAGCATACAATCAATAAAGTATGTCTCGTGAGAGGCAGTTACATTGGATGGCGAAAGAAATGAAAGACAGGAACTTTCAGACCAGTGGACATTTCTTAAATTGAAGTCTCCTAAAATGCACAAATAATCATCCATTACATTGTTTTCTGCCAGAGATATAATGTTATATGCATGCATTTTGTAAAGTTCATGATTATAATTCGGAGGGATGTAAGAGGCCACAATATAGAAGGATCTGGAAGAGTCTTTCAGACAGACACATACCTGATCAAGTAGAGAGTCGTCGTTATTAAGCATAATTAAATAACTGCGATACTTTCGTTCAACAGCGATAAGAACGCCTCCGCCCCTGCGAGAGCCAGTTTTGGAAGGATCTCTGTCCTTGCGAAAGACATCATATATGTTGACGTCGAAAAATTCGGCATCAAAAAAGTCTAAATTTAGCCAAGTTTCGACTATAACAAAAATATCAAAGTCCATTTGCGCACTAAACGAGTTAACAATATCCGCTTTCGTTCTCAAATCGGATGCGTTCTGAAAATAAATTTTAAGATTAGAAGTGATAGTGGATGACGTAGGCAAATTATTTCCGATGTAAGACTCCATTAGGTTGTTGGTGCTGTCACTCCACGTTTCTGGAAAAAAGGTTTGATTTTAACATTTCTAGGCCACGCTGATGCATTATGGACCTTGTCGCTGTATTTTGCAGGTAGACCAAGTTTAAAATTAAACCACTTTCGAGATGAGTTATCGCCAGTTTTCTTAACCTACTTGAAACACAGGGGCTGCGATTCCAATGCATGTTAATTTGTAGTTTATAGTCTCTCGCATAGCCATATGCGTGTGTATATGTGAGAACTACTTCGCTGATGATTGCAGACTTTTGTGAGTATCTCTCCGCTGCTTGTATGTTTATTGACCGGCCAGTTTAACCTGACCTAGCCTCGCTTCCATTAACAGCGAAAACAACTTTAGCTTAGAAATCAGACGAAGTATACCTCTTGCCAACAAGTGCTACGTTGGACTGTGTAAGCAATTTAAAAGTAAAGACCCCGTGGAAGAGAGTCAGCTCGGCCTTCATATTATACCGCCAATTAGAGATAATTAATTAGATCTTTTTGGATTGTTTTCGCGATAACTTGGATTCCCGATTATATTTGTGATCCTTAGGTATACGGCTAGCTCTATCTCAAAAATATACCGAAGAGATACAAAAACGTTGTTCAAGTGTCCCCGGAGTCAATCTCGAAAAGGCTCCGAAATGAATCAGAAGTTATATTATATTATATTATTTTACGTTTTTTTATGTTATGTTAAGCTATCTTTTGTTATGTTATGTTCTGTTAGGTTATGTTATGTAATGTTACACTATGTTATGTGATGTCAAGTTTAGTTATGATATGTTTCACTATGTTATGTTATTTTATGTTATGTTCCTTTTTTATTTTATGTTATGTTGTGTTTTTTTATTTTATTTTATGTTATGTTTTGTTATGTTATATTATCCTGTTATTTTATGTTATCCTGTTAGGTTATGCTATGCTGTGTTATGTTATGCTATTTTGTGTTATGTAATATGATTTTGAAAATATGGTGACACAAATAGTTTCGTCTTTGACCCGAAACAAAACCTAAAATTATTCCAAAGCTTTAAAACCATTCCGGAAGGCACTGCGTTTGTTTCAGCAATCATTCCGAGCTGAACCTACTTTAGGGCCACCACTAGAGTACCTGTGTTAGTAATCGTACAATGCTACGATACCACAATACCAACATGCCAAATTGTCCAATGCAGTATTTACTCGCTGCATCGGCACCGTAACTTTTTTAGACACTTCTGCAGGTTTCCAAGTCGTACATACATATATATATATGAATAATTATCAATGGTTATATGTCACAAATCAACGGAAAGCAGAAAACAAACAACATGCCAACACTTATTTATCCCAACCCTAGTTAAGTGGTAATTCATGCTCGGCCTCAAGAGCTGCGTGTTGGCTAGCAGAAAACTCGTTGTCTTGCACAGCTGCTTGTTGTTGCAACTTTTTTCTAATAAACTATTACGTACCACTTTTGTTTTGTTTTTTTTTTTTTGTTTGTAATTCTATATCATCATCATCACCATCACCTCTCCATCATTGTCATCAACAATTGCAGCTGTAGATGCAAGCAAGCAACTCCAACAACTTTGTCGTTGTCATCTTTGAGTGTTGCATATTTATTGTTGCATACGTAAAATAACTGTTACGAGTGTGCTTATGCCACGAAATACTCGAAGTGCTCTTACGTACTACGCACAGACCTACTCTTGTATGCAAACATTTTCTTGTCTACGTTTTGTTTTGTTTTTTTTTTTTGCGTAAAAGTATGATGGCGTTTCTTAATGACATCTGTCAATATGAAATTTCAATTATTGCAAAATTGTTCAATTTAAAATGGAAATAAATTTTCATGTTGTCTGTGAAACTGTGAGCTGTCCTACATTGCAATTGAGCTGATATGATGAGAGGGGATAGTAAATTCTAATTGTTAAAATGTATATTTTCCGGCAACTCAGCATACAGAATTTAGTAGCCACGTGATCTTTCAAAGACTTCGTTGGAAAAGTTTTGATCAGTTTAGTTATAATCATGCATGTCTAAATTATCTTCCTAATTGCCTTTCCGAAGGTCACTATATGTATTTGGATATTCGTCTAAATAAACTGATTGAAAATAAATAAACACAGGACGCGATAACCTCCGAAGAGATTTTACGTCGAGCTTTACTTCCAATTAGGTTCGTGCTCCTTTTTTACTTTTACCCACATATTGTTGGGACGGGACGTGCATGTTTTACGCCGAACGGCAGCTGAAAAGCAGGTGAGTTTTCACTAAGATGCTTTTCATGGCAGAAAAACACTCGGAGCGCTTGTCAACCACTGCCGAGGGGCGACCCCATTTAGAAAACCTTTTTTTTATGTTCCTATGTCCGGGGATCGAGCTCAGAATCTTCTGTGTTTTAGGCGAAGTACGCTACCACACACCACGGTGGCCGCTTGATTAATATTTCATATTAACATCTGCCCCCCCCCAAAGCAGTATCAAATGCGCGGAAAAGTATGCAACATTCAGTACCATATGGTAACAAGGAATAACAGCCTAACTCCTTTACTTTTACATAGGACACAGTGGCTATTCCTTTTGATCATATGGCATCAAATGATGCATACTTTTCTGCGCACTCGATAATGTTTTAGATGTTTTTAGTAATGGAGTTTTAGCGTTAGCGGAAGCTGGAATTTGGGAACATGACCCGACATTACACTGAAAGAAATGGTGCTATTAAAATCAACAAATCGGTTCTGTTGTTCTTGACTTAACGAAGATTCGGTGAAATTGATCGTATTATGGTTAATTCGACCGAGCTCTTTTGTCAAACGAACACATTAGTTTAGTCATTTCAACGGAAGAGAAATTGTGGCTCTTAAGTTAACAAAATTCTGTAAAATTGACAGATTCCTGGTCAATCTAACTGATTTTTCTGTTAACACAACTGATATCACTGATCATTTCAACAGCGATCAACAGTCAATACATGAGCAAATTTCAAAGAGAATTTCACGCTCACTGCTCTCTCTTCTTTGTACTTATGATGATGGTGCCACTTGTTTAAAAAAAAGATACCAAAATAAGAAAACCACCAAATCCAAAAAACACACAAAATGGGAAAACAACAAAAAACTAGGCTTGTATGGTCAGATATTTAAAAAGTGCAAGATTAAGCTTCACTTATAAACCCGACATTTCGCCAAATTCTTTGGCATCCTCAGGGGGCGGACATCTTTATTTAAAAACAATAATAATAAAAAAAATTATTGTTATTTTTTTAAATAAAGATGTCCGCTCCCTGAGGATGCCAAGGAGTTTGGCGAAACGTCGGCTTTATAAGTGAAGTTTAATCTTGCACTTTTTAAAAATCTGACTATACAAGCCTATAATAATTTTGAATTTAATAAAATCAAATTGGTCAGCAAAAATCGCTCACACAAAAAACTAGATTTTAGTTATCAATACAAAATGAAAAAACCCTTTTTTGAATTTACTGTGCAAAAAATTATGAGATACCGAGACACCTATTTATCGGGTACAATTTTGCAACTTCTCGTCCAGGATTTTTCCAAAGTTAGTAACATTTGGTCAAGTTTTTATGAATTTTCACTCACCCGAACGAATCTAATAAGATAATAAAAAACATTCTTTTTTAATGTTGATGTTTCCGACAACATAAAAGTTTGAGTTCTTTTGGAATCGTTTCAACTTAAAGTATTACGAAAATTAAACTTGCCAAATTACATGTAAAGTTACTCCAGTGGTGAATTACCTTCTAGCGATTTGATTCTTTACTTTTCTATAACTTACAAGTTCTCTTTTTAAAATGTTACGTCAAACATTTATACTACAAGTTTTGTTCGAAACAATCAAGTGTGGCAACTACATGCGAGAAAAGAAATTGAGAATGTGCTGAGCTGCAACTGAAAGAATTGAGAATCAGTTTTGTGCCTACTATTTTCATTTCTATTTGCAAAGCGAAGTTCAAAACTATAAATTAAATAAATTATAAAATATAAAATTTGGTGAAAGTGCGTTTAATAAAACAAAATAATAAAGTGTATTTAATGTGTGCCAGCATATTTGATGCAAGCCCAGTTGAGGTTCGGTTAGTAAGTGCCACCGTGGTGTGATGGTAGCGTGGTCCGCCTGCCACACCCTATGCCCTGGGTTCGTACCCCGGGCAAAGCAATATTATATATAACATATATTTTAGAAATAAGGTTTTTCAATTAGAAGACAATTTTTCTAAGCGGGGTCGCCCCTCGGCAGTGTTGGGCAAGCGCTCCGAGTGTATTTCTGCCATGAAAAGCTCTCAGTGAAAATTCATATGCCTTGCAGATGCCGTTCGGAGTCGGCATAAAACATGTAGGTCCCGTCCGTCCTATTTGTAGGGAAAATCAAGAGGAGCACGACGCAAATTGGAAGAGAAGCTCGGCCTTACATATCTTCGGAGGTTATCGCGCCTTACATTTATTTATTTATTTATGTATATGCCAACATAAGTACTTTCGTACAAAGCTGTCGCAACAACTTGTTTTGTTCATTTGACTACTAAAACGGTCAATTACGAATCAACGATTTGTGCGCAGTTGATTCAACATCTTGTTGCGATGGATAAAAATTAACAGAAATTTCGGTTGAATTGATCCGTATTTCGGTTGATTTTACCAGTCTTTTTCTTTCAGTGTAAGTGCTATAACTCAGTTTTTTCAGCACGAGAGGTAAAAATGCTAAGTAAATAATTAGCGACATTTTGCATCAACAGGTTGCACCTATGATAGTTTGGGGTCAGATTGTTCCATCGCGGTTTAGGCCTGCTCCAGAATTATATTCGACTGTTGCATGTCTAAAACCTGAGTGTTGAAAATACCAAGCGCTGTTTGTCCAAACAAAGCCAAACGTCGGCTGTAAACAAAAGAAAATTATCACATTTTTGAATACGTACCGACTAACTTGAGTGACTATAGCACAAAAAACAAGAACAAGATTAGAATAACATGTCAACGCTCATAAAGAATTCCAAACACAAAGCATATTGCTTACTTCCTGAAATGCTTAACATTCTGCATCTTTAGCTCCTCTCGCCTCAAAGGCGGCGGCTGCTTCAATTGTTCACATTTCTATATTTGTCAGTTAAAAGAGCAATTTATGACAACAACATGCGTTCGAGATGAAAAGCTAATTTTTTTCAACTCACGCTAACCTTACTGAGCTAAATTTTCAACTTTCTTCTTGTTCTGCAAATTCCTGCAGCTTAACACAGCGTGTACACAATTGAATTAGAAATGACAATAAGCAAAGCAAATAGTCTGCCTCTTAGAATAGTTGTCTAGATCTTTAGCACTACAATAAGCAAAGTTTTAGTCATAGTTGTTTTTGTGCACATATAGCTGCGGGGTACCTTATATGTTGATATGTATGTATATGTGCAAGTGGCACTAAGCATAGTGGACACACTTCATGTTGCATGTTGCAAGTTGCCTGGTGCATGCCTTAAGGCTTTAGTTTAGTAAATTTTCTGTTTATTGACAACAAACTCACAAAATGCTGCTAGCAATGACAACACAGTTCGTAAGCAATTTATGACACTGCAAAAAACAACAATTTTTGCAAACATTGTATTCTTTATTGTTACGCTACTGCTGACGCAGCGTCTGTTGGTTTCAATTGTTTTAACCGTAATCGTCAATAGCATTTCCATCCACTTCAATCTTTGAATTCGGCAATCTTGTATTGGAGCATTGCGTAAACGATTGACTTTGATGTTTCTTTTTATGCTTTTTATACCTTTCATGAAAATGAAATGGTATACTAATTTTGCGACGAATCTCAAAATTGTTAGTCCTTACAGGAAAAGAGATAGACTCACCGATAAGTATACCGAAATGATAAGAAGAGCTGAGTTGATTTAGCCATGTCCGTCTGTCTGTTTGTATGCAAACTAGTTCCTCAATTTTTGAGATATCTTGATAAAATTTGGTGAGCGGGTATATTTAAGTGTCCGATTAGATATTTGTAGGAACAGGTCTGCATATATCCCCCATACAACCGATTTTTCGGAAAAGAGAATTTTTGTCATATCTTCCTCAATTTATCAGATTGAAGCTTCAAACTTCACCATATGCTTTCGTATATTGCACATATTGTTGTCTGAAAAACTGGATGAGATCGGTCATATATATAGAATATATCCCGCACAACCGATTGTTCAGATAAGAAACTTTTCGTAATTTCTACCCCATTTTAACAGCTAGAAGCTTAAAATTTCACTAAATTCTTACATATATAGCATATATTGTTGTCTGATAAAATCACAGAGATCGGTTGTATATATGGTATGTATCCCATACAACCAATTGTTCAGATAAGAAACTTTTCGTAATTTCTACCCCATTTTAACAGCTAGAAGCTTAAAATTTCACCAAATTCTTACATATATAGCATATATTGTTGTCTGGTAAAATCACAGAGATCGGTCGTATATATGGTATGTATCCCATGCAACCAATTGTTCAGATAAGAAACTTTTCGTAATTTCTACCCCATTTTAACAGCTAGAAGCTTGAAACTTCACTAAATGCTTACATATATAGTATATATTGTTGTCTGAAAAAATCACAGAGATCGGTCGTATATATGGTATGTATCCCATACAACCGATTGTTCAGATAAGAAACTTTTCGTAATTTCTACCCCATTTTAACAGCTAGAAGCTTAAAATTTCACTAAATTCTTACATATGTAGCATATATTGTTGTCTGATAAAATAACAGAGATCGGTTGTATATATGGTATGTATCCCATGCAACCAATTGTTCAGATAAGAAACTTTTCGTAATTTCTACCCCATTTTAACAGCTAGAAGCTTAAAATTTCACTAAATTCTTACATATATAGCATATATTGTTGTCTGAAAAAATCACAGAGATCGGTCGTATATATGGCATGTATCCCATACAACCGATTGTTCAGATAAGAAACTTTTCGTAATTTCTACCCCATTTTAACAGCTAGAAGCTTAAAATTTCACTAAATTCTTACATATATAGCATATATTGTTGTCTGATAAAATCACAGAGATCGGTCGTATATATGGTATGTATCCCATACAACCGATTGTTCAGAAAAGAAACTTTTCGTAATTTCTACCCCATTTTAACAGCTAGAAGCTTAAAATTTCACTAAATTCTTACATATATAGCGTATATTGTTGTCTGATAAAATCACAGAGATCGGTTATATATATGGTATTTATCCCATTCAACCGATTGTTCAGATAAGAAACTTGTCTTAATTTCTACCCCATTTTAACAGCTAGAAGCTTAAAATTTCACTAAATTCTTACATATATAGCATATATTGTTGTCTGATAAAATCACAGAGATCGGTTGTATATATGGTATGTATCCCATACAACCGATTGTTCAGATAAGAAACTTGTCTTAATTTCTACCCCATTTTAACAGCTAGAAGCTTAAAATTTCACTAAATTCTTACATATATAGCATATATTGTTGTCTGATAAAATCACAGAGATCGGTCGTATATATGGTATGTATCCCATACAACCGATTGTTCAGATAAGAAACTTTTCGTAATTTCTACCCCATTTTAACAGCTAGAAGCTTAAAATTTCACTAAATTCTTACATATATAGCATATATTGTTGTCTGATAAAATCACAGAGATCGGTCGTATATATGGTATGTATCCCATACAACCGATTGTTCAGATAAGAAACTTTTCGTAATTTCTACCCCATTTTAACAGCTAGAAGCTTAAAATTTCACTAAATTCTTACATATATAGCATATATTTTTGTCTGAAAAAATCACAGAGATCGGTCATATATATGGTATGTATCCCATACAACCGATTGTTCAGATAAGAAACTTTTCGTAATTTCTACCCCATTTTAACAGCTAGAAGCTTAAAACTTCACTAAATGCTTACATATATAGTATATATTGTTGTCTGAAAAAATCACAGAGATCGGGCGTATATATGGTATGTATCCCATACAACCGATTGTTCAGATAAGAAACTTTTCGTAATTTCTACCCCATTTTAACAGCTAGAAGCTTAAAATTTCACTAAATTCTTACATATATAGCATATATTGTTGTCTGAAAAAATCACAGAGATCGGTCGTATATATGGTATGTATCCCATACAAGCGATTGTTCAGATAAGAAACTTTTCGTAATTTCTACCCCATTTTAACAGCTAGAAGCTTAAAATTTCACTAAATTCTTACATATATAGCATATATTGTTGTCTGAAAAAATCACAGAGATCGGTCGTATATATGGTATGTATCCCATACAAGCGATTGTTCAGATAAGAAACTTTTCGTAATTTCTACCCCATTTTAACAGCTAGAAGCTTAAAATTTCACTAAATTCTTACATATATAGCATATATTGTTGTCTGAAAAAATCACAGAGATCGGTCGTATATATGGTATGTATCCCATACAACCGATTGTTCAGATAAGAAACTTTTCGTAATTTCTACCCCATTTTAACAGATAGAAGCTTAAAATTTCACTAAATTCTTACCTATATAGCATATATTGTTGTCTGCAAAAATCACAGAGATCCGTCGTATATATGGTATGTATCCCATACAACCGATTGTTCAGATAAGAAACTTTTCGTAATTTCTACCCCATTTTAACAGCTAGAAGCTTAAAATTTCACTAAATTCTTACATATATAGCATATACTGTTGTCTGAAAAAATCACAGAGATCGGTCATATATATGGTATGTATCCCATACAGATTAGAAACTTTTCGTAATTTCTACCCCATGTTAACAGCTAGAAGCTTAAAACTTCACTAAATGCTTACATATATAGTATATATTGTTGTCTGAAAAAATCACAGAGATCGGTCGTATATATGGTATGTATCCCATACAGCCGTTTGTTCAGATAAGAAACTTTTCGTAATTTCTACCCCATTTTAACAGCTAGAAGCTTAAAATTTCACTAAATGCTTACATATATAGCATATATTGATGTCTGAAAAAATCACAGAGATCGGTCATATATATGGTATGTATCCCATACAACCGATTGTTCAGATAAGAAACTTTTCGTAATTTCTACCCCATTTTAACAGCTAGAAGCTTAAAATTTCACTAAATTCTTACATATATAGCATATATTGTTGTCTGAAAAAATCACAGAGATCGGTCGTATATATGGTATGTATCCCATACAAGCGATTGTTCAGATAAGAAACTTTTCGTAATTTCTACCCCATTTTAACAGCTAGAAGCTTAAAATTTCACTAAATTCTTACATATATAGCATATATTGTTGTCTGAAAAAATCACAGAGATCGGTCGTATATATGGTATGTATCCCATACAAGCGATTGTTCAGATAAGAAACTTTTCGTAATTTCTACCCCATTTTAACAGCTAGAAGCTTAAAATTTCACTAAATTCTTACATATATAGCATATATTGTTGTCTGAAAAAATCACAGAGATCGGTCGTATATATGGTATGTATCCCATACAAGCGATTGTTCAGATAAGAAACTTTTCGTAATTTCTACCCCATTTTAACAGCTAGAAGCTTAAAATTTCACTAAATTCTTACATATATAGCATATATTGTTGTCTGAAAAAATCACAGAGATCGGTCGTATATATGGTATGTATCCCATACAACCGATTGTTCAGATAAGAAACTTTTCGTAATTTCTACCCCATTTTAACAGATAGAAGCTTAAAATTTCACTAAATTCTTACCTATATAGCATATATTGTTGTCTGCAAAAATCACAGAGATCGGTCGTATATATGGTATGTATCCCATACAACCGATTGTTCAGATAAGAAACTTTTCGTAATTTCTACCCCATTTTAACAGCTAGAAGCTTAAAATTTCACTAAATTCTTACATATATAGCATATACTGTTGTCTGAAAAAATCACAGAGATCGGTCATATATATGGTATGTATCCCATACAGATAAGAAACTTTTCGTAATTTCTACCCCATGTTAACAGCTAGAAGCTTAAAACTTCACTAAATGCTTACATATATAGTATATATTGTTGTCTGAAAAAATCACAGAGATCGGTCGTATATATGGTATGTATCCCATACAGCCGTTTGTTCAAATAAGAAACTTTTCGTAATTTCTACCCCATTTTAACAGCTAGAAGCTTAAAATTTCACTAAATGCTTACATATATAGCATACATTGTTGTTTGAAAAAATCATAGAGATCGGTCGTATATATGTTATGTATCCCATACAACCAATTGTTCAGATAAGAAACTTTTCGCAATTTCTACATCATATTAACAACTAGAAGCTACAAATTTCGCCTAATGCTTACGAATATAGCATATATTGTCTGAAAAATCATAGAGATCGGTGGTATATGTGTATAGTATATACATTAGGCCGGGTCGATTTGTGGGGAGGCAAAAAAATCGTCCATTGCTCTGTGAAAATCATATTCTAGGGATCAAGATAAAAAACTTTGCCGAAAGAACCATACCTCTAAAACGAATTCTGGTGTCCCCCAATTTGGGTCGAACTTTTGGGTAGGGGCAAATTTTGAAAAATCCCACTTTGACCCATTTAGAGTGCTCCAATCGAGTCCAAATGTATGACCGACCCCCACTAACTTTGGAGACCCGACCCACCGATGCCAGTGGCACACCCCCTGAACCCCCCTGGGGGTTCCCCATACAACATTTCAAAAAATCGCCGGTTTTGCACTTTACATGAAAAAATCAGCACAAACATATCCATACCAACTGAAAAGAGGTGCACCACTGCGTATACGTAACATTTTATTATTACGTATAAACAAATAAAAAAATTTGCAATAAAATAATTTGAAATGTTTGAATGGTGAACCCCCAGGGGGGTTCCAGGGGGTGTGCTACTATGGTATGGTTCCTTCGGCAAAGTTTCTTATTTTGATCCCTAGAATACGATTTTCACAGAGCAATGAGCGATTTTTAAATCGACCCGCCCTAATATACATATACCCATATAAACTGTCATTTCTGCCCCCTTTTTAACGACTAAAAGCTTCAAATTTCATCAAATACTTACGCTTACGTCATATATTGTTGAACTAAGTGATTCGTAGCATAAGTTTTACATGCATACCAAAAAAACGTGAAAATTTGCATACTCACACAAAGTACCTACCTATTTTTATACTCAGTTGAGCAGAGCTCACAGGAATCAAGATAGATATAGACTTCCATATATCAAAATAATCAGGATCAAAAAAAAATTTGATTGAGCCATGTCCGTCCGTCCGCCCGTTAACACGATAACTTGAGTAAATTTTGAGGTATCTTGATGAAATTTGGTATGTAGGTTCCTGAGCACTAATCTCAGATCGCTATTTAAAATGAACGATATCGGACTATAACCACGCCCACTTTTTCGATATCGAAAATTTCGAAAAACCGAAAAAGTGCGATAATTCATTACCAAAGACAGATAAAGCGACGAAACTTTGTAGGTGAGTTGAATTTATGACTCAGAATAGAAAATTAGTAAAATTTTGGATAATGGGCGTGGCAACGCCCACTTTTAAAAGAAGGTAATCTAAAATTTTTGCAAGCTGTAATTTGTCAGTCGTTGAAGATATCATGATGAAATTTGGCAGGAACGTTACTCCTATTACTATATGTATGCTTAATAAAAATTAACAATATCGGAGAACGACCACGACCACTTTTAAAAAAAAATTTTTTTAAAGTCAAATTTTAACAAAAAATGTAATATCTTTACAGTATATAAGTCAATTATGTCAACATTCAACTCCAGTAATGATATGGTGCAATAAAATACAAAAATAAAAGAAAATTTCAAAATGGGCGTGGCTACGCCCTTTTTCATTTAATTTGTCTAGGATACTTTTAATGCCATAAGTCGAACAAAAATTTACAAATCCTTGTGAAATTTGGTAGGGGCTAAGACTCTAGGACGATAACTGTTTTCTGTAAAAAGGGGCGAAATCGGTTGAAGCCACGCCCATTTTTTACACACAGTCGACCGTCTGTCCTTCCGCTCGGCCCCTAATACGATAACTTGAGCAAAAATCGATATATCTTTACTAAACTCAGTTCACGTTCTTATCTGAACTCACTTTGAATTGGTATAAAAAATGGCCGAAATCCGACGCCCACTTTTTCGATTTCGAAAATTACGAAAAATTAAAAAATACCATAATTCTATACCAAATACGAAAAACGGGATGCAACATGGTAATTGGATTGGTTTATTGACGCAAAATATAACTTTAGAAAAAAACTTTGTAAAATGTGTGTGACACCTACCATATTAAGTAGAAGAAAATGAAAAAGTTCTGCAAGACGAAATCAAAAGCCCTTGGAATCTTGGCAGGAATACTGTTCGTGGTATTACATATATACATAAATTAGTTCTACCGGACATGTGATGTTCTGAGTCAAACTGGCCCACATTTTGGTCAATATCTCGAAAACGCCTTCACATATGCAACTACCACCACTCCCTTTTAAAACCCTCATTAATACTTTTATTTGATACCCATATCGTACAAACACATTTTAGAGTCACCCTGGTCCACCTTTATGGCGTCCACCTATAGAACTAAGGCCCACGCCCTTTTAAAATACTCATTATCACCTTTCGTTTGATACCCATATTGTACAAATGCATTATAGAGTCAACCCTGGTCCACCTTTATAATGATATCTCGAAAAGGCGTCCACCTATAGAACTAAGTCCCGCTCCCTTTTAAAATAATCATTAACACCTTTCATTTGATACCCATATCGTACAAACAAATTCCAGAGTCACCCCTGGTCCACCTTTATGGCGATATCTCGAAAAGGCGTCCACCTATAGAAATAAGGTCCACTCCTTTTTAAAATACTCATTAATATCTTTCATTTGATACCCATATCGTACAAACAAATTCTAGAGTCACCCCTGGTCCACCTTTATGGCGAAATCTCGAAAAGGCGTCCAGCCATAAAACTAAGGTCTACGCCCTTTTAAAATACTCATTAACACCTTTCATTTGATACCCATATCGTACAAACAAATTCTAGAGTCACCCCTGGTCCACCTTTATGGCGAAATCTCGAAAAGGCGTCCAGCCATAAAACTAAGGTCTACGCCCTTTTAAAATACTCATTAATACCTTCCATTTGATACGAATGTTATACAAACAGATTCCAGGGTTAACCTAGGTTAATTTTCCTACATGGTGATTTTCCCTTATTTTGTCTCCATAGCTCTCAGCTGAGTATGTAATGTTCGGTTACACCCGAACTTAGCCTTCCTTACTCTTTTTATTTTATATTTATTTTAAAAATCGCTTAGGTATGTACATCTGTTCACTTTATATTTCTTATCTTATACAGACGATTTTTTTGATATTACGAATGGGATAAGATTATTGTTCAGCCCAATTCATGAAAGGTCTGAAGTCTTCGGCACAGCCGAAGACAGTCCCACCCTTACTTGTTTTTTTCTGCTTTTTTTAATTTTTTTGCACATGTTGCGCTCTTTATTGTTATTTCTATTGCATTGTCAAAGTGTTTTAGTTTCATGGGAATGATTCGTTGTTTTGCTGCATCGGCTTTATGAATTCCTCGTCGTAAGAGTGAATAGATTTTCATTACGGATGCATACTTCGATTACTTCTCAGTCGAGTGGAAAAGTAAAGAGTTCCAAATTGACAGATTTAAATTTATACAACAACATCTATATACATATATGAATATGTAGAATACGGTGGTCCTTATAAATCAAGTAAACGACTTAAACGAATCATTATAAATATAGATTTCCATATATCAAAACGCTCACGATGAAAAAAGGAATTGATTTAGCTATGACCGTTTGCCCGTCTGTCCGTTCGTCTATCTGTGCGCACAATCACTTAAAAAATAGTGAGACATCTTATTAAAATTTGGTAAATGGATCCCTTGTCACTCATCTCCCGTCGTTATTTAAATTGAGCGAAATAGCATGATAAACACTCCCACTTTTTACATATGTGACCCGGCCTATGAGAAGGTTTCTCGCAATTTCTTTTTTGAGTCATAACCCACTTTTTCATAGGCCGGGTCACATATATACCATTTTGGAAAACATAAAATCTTAGTAAATAATACGCTTGGAATGTTGAAATTTGAGGTGTGGACAGATATTGAGATTCTTCATAAAAATTTGAAATTTTTTTTAAACTGGGCGTAGAACCGCCCACTTGTGATAAAATCAAATTTACAAATATTATTAATCATAAATCAAAAACCGTTGAACCTAGCGTAACAAAATTCGGCAGAGAAATTGCCTTTACTATAAGGAATGCTTCGAAGAAATCGGCTTTTATATAAAAGATTTTTAAAAGGGTCGTCGATGAATAAAATAAGCAATATCTTTGAAAAAAGACCTTTATATCAATGGTGTTTCATTTTCCAAGTGGAATTATAACAAGAAAAAGGAAAAAATTCAAATTTTTGAAAATGGGCGTAGCACCGCTCCTTTTATAACTAAGCAATTTTCTATGTTTCGGGAGCCAAATTAAGGGATCATAATAAAATTAAATTAAATAAATAAATGTAAGGCGCGATAACCTCCGGAGATTTTAGGCCGAACTTCTCTTCCAATTTGCGTCATGCTCCTTTTAGTTTTTCCTATAAATTAGCCGAACATGTAGGTCCCGTTTTATGCCAACTCCGAACGGCATCTGCGAGACAGATGAGTTTTCGCTGAGGGCTTCTCATGGCAGAAATACACTCGGAGTTCTAGCCAAACACTGCCGAGGAGCGTCTCCGCTTAGAAAAATTTTCTTTTAATTAAAAAACCTTGTTTCTTAAATTTCGATATTGCTTTTCCCGGGGCGTTAACCCAGGGTCGTCGGCATGGTAGGCGGAATACGCTACCACCCCACCACGGCGGCCGCATACACGACCATTAACACGATAACTTGAGCAAATATTGAGATATCTTCGCCAAATTCTGTATGTGGGCTTTTCTGGGCCCAGAATAGATTGGTGTTGAAAATGAGCGCAATCGGACAATAACCACGCCCCCTTTTTCTGTATCGAAAATTTATAAAAATGGAAAAAATAGACACATCATTCAAAAACGAATACCGCTAAGCTTATGAAATTTGGTAGGTTGACTGGTTTTATGACGCAAATCATAAATTCCAAAAAGTTTTGGAATATAGGCGTGGCAACACCCACAGCCGTAAATCAAAAGTCGTTAAAGATCCTTGTCAAATTATATAGATTGAGTGAAGATAATCAAACTCGATAGAATACCACGCCCACTCTTCCTAAAGGTCTAACCTTAGCTCTATGGTATTTAACTACATTTGATTGATATTGTGACGGATACTAGTGAAACTAAATGATATTCACATCACTAGTCTGATGCTAAGTAAATGAATCCACAACAACAATAAAGCAGGCAGTCACTTGTATCTACATAAACGAATCAATCATTATGTCTACACATATGTACGTACACGCACCGAAGAGAGACGCACAAACACATGCACATATCTTATCTGAGATACTTCCAAAAGTAGGCAATCTTCTGTGGAAGTATCACTCACATATACACCCGCACGGGCTATGCGAGAAGCTATAAAAAACGTGCATCTGTAGTAATAGCTGAGAAATTTATAGCTGGTAAACAAATAGCAAATTCTTGAAATAGAAACGGCTATGTCAACGAGGAAACAAAAGAGTGTGAAAGCAGCAGCACGACGATTGAGTTTGATTTAAGCACGATATCTGTTGAGAAGTAGAAGTGTTATTGTGAAGTACTTTAATAAAGGGGATTTTGGATTATTGATAGGTGGAGTTATTTATTCAACAGTTTAGTGATTCGAACGTTAGTAGAAGGTTGCAAATAAGCGGAATTTCGCAAAATTCGTTACAATATTATACCTCAGTACTGATACGGTTAAGCTAAACTGCACAGCTGGGTATGTTATGTTTTGCTTCACCCGAACTTAACCTTTCTTACTTGTTTTCTTTTTTAAATTTGTATATGTCTGCATGGTTTTTTTTATTATCATAACCATCATCAAATCAACCTGTTTCAAAAAAAACGTCCACTTACTAACTTGTTACTACTTTATACAGCTGCGACAAATATTGTAAACATTGCAAAGTAAACAAACAAAGCTCGACCACAACTGGAAGAGAATGATGCGAAATTCAAAAGCTTGTTAGATTAAGTAAATACGTATATGGCTGTAAGTGGCACTTTTACACGCAGAATATGAATAGTTTCAACTTCCAGTTTAAGTAAATATTATTAAGTTAATGTTCTGCATTTTGGATATCATTTTCATCTTCGTTGGCTTAAACATGAAACTAATTTAATACAAAATAATTAATTCCATAAACAAGTTAACCACTTGAAATTCACTTTCGGATTCATCACTTAAGTACGTCTAGACAAGTTTTTCAGTTAAAAAAAAGATACGTACAAACATTTCAGTACCTACATCAATCAGAAAGTTATGTATGTTCGCAACTAGCCAGAAATGCAAATGTAATTGCTTGAAATTATGTTGATAGCCCTAGCGCTACATACATATCTAGCGTTCGGAACAGCACGCGTCAATGATGGCTTTTGGCCAATGGCAAGGTTTAGCGCCATTTTCACGCTTAAGCGCGTTGATGGATAGCTTTATGGGCATACATTAGGGATGTGACGGAAGTGAATTAACCCGAATCGGAGTCAGAAGTGGAAGCAGGGTACACTGAAAAATGGTGCTAGTAAAATCAACAAATCGGTTCTGTTGTTCTTGACTTAACGGCGATTCGGTGAAATTGATCGAATTATGGTTAATTCGACCGAGTTCTTTGTCAAGCGAACAAATTAGTTTAGTCGTTTCAACAGAAGAGAAATTGTCGCTCTTAAGTTAACAAAATTTTGTAAAATTGACAGATTCCTAATCAATCTAACTGATTTTTCTGTTAACACAACTGGACTTACAGGTCATTTCAACGGCGATCAACTGTCAATACATGAGCAAATTGCAAAAAGAAATTTACGCTCACTGCGCTCTCTACTTTGTACTTATAACGATGGTGCCACTTGTTAAAAAAAAACACCAAAATAAGAAACACACAAAATGGGAAAACAACAAGTTTTTCAGTTATCAATACAAAACAAAAAACCCCTTTTTTGAATTTGCTGTGCAAAATATTATGAGATACCGGGACACCTATTTATCGGGTGCAATTTTGCAACTTCTCGTCCAAGCGAAATGCAAAATTGCGCCCTCTTGTTGCAAAAGTTTTGACGAACAGGATTTTTCCAAAATTAGTAACATTTGGTCAAGTTTTTATGAATTTTCACTCACCCGAACGAATCTAATAAGATAATAAAAAACATCCTTTTTTAATGTTGATGTTTCCGACAACATAAAAGTTTGAGTTGTTTTGGAATCGTTTCAACTTAAAGTGTTACGAAAATTAAACTTGCCAAATTACATGTAAAGTTACTCCAGTGGTGAATTACCTTCCTGCGAGTTGATTCTTTACTTTCCTATAACTTACAAGTTCTCTTTTTAAAATGTTACGTCAAACATTTATACTACAAGTTTTGTTCGAAACAATCAAGTGTGGCAACTACATGCGAGAGAAGAAATTGAGAATGAGCTGAGCTGCAACTGAATGAATTGAGAATCAGTTTTGAGACTACTATTTTCATTTCTATATTCATATATGTAGCAAGCATGCGTATTTGTGTATTCACATATTTACGGATTAATATGGCAGCTGCCGTAGTGCGATGATAGCGTGCTCCACCTACCAAACCGAATACCCTGGGTTGACACCCCGTGCAAAGCAACATCAAAATTTTAGAAACAAGCTTTTTCAACTAGAAGAAAAATTTTGTTAGCGGGGTCGCCCCTAGGCAGTGTTCGGCGAGCACTCCGAGTGTATTTCTACCATGAAATGCTCTCAGTGAAAACTCATATGCCTATGTTTTTTCAATTAAAAGACAATTTTTCTAAGCGGGGTCGCCCCTCGGCAGTATTTGACAAGCGCTCCGAGTGTATTTCTGCCAGGAAAAGCTCTCAATGAAAATTCATCTGTCTCGCAGATACCGTTCGGAGTCGGCATAAAACAAGTAGGTCCCGTCCCGCCAATTTGTAAGAAAAATTAAAAAGGGGCTCAACACAAATTGGAAGAGAAGTTCGGCCTAATATCTCTGCGGAGGTTATCGCGCCCTACATTTATTTATTTATATGGCAACATAGGTACTTTCATACAAGGCTGTCGCAACAACTTTTTTGTTCATTTGACTACTAAAACAGTCAATTACGAATCAACGATTTGTGCACAGTTGATTCAATACCTTGTTGCGATGGATAAAAATTGACAGAAATTTCGGTTTAATTGACCTGTATTTGTATCAGTGTACAAAACACAGAAATCTAGTAAATTGAAGAGGTGACAAGTGAAATTATAAAAATAAGATATTATCAACCATTTCTTTACTCCGTGATTAAGGCTGGTATTAAAACTTCTAAGCAATTGAGTAGGCGATAGAAATTTTCTTAAGCTCTCTATATTTTATTTATTTATTTAAACAGTCTGTGAAACAAAATTTCTTACAGACTAATAATAAAACGGTTAGTTGTATAAACTATCAGCAGGAATAAATTATAAAAAAAAAACAAGTAAGGAAGGTTAAGTTCGGGTGTAACCGAACATTACATACTCAGTTGAGAGCTATGGTGACAACATAAGGGAAAATAACCATGTAGGAAAATGAACCGAGGGAAACCCTGGAATGTGTTTATATGACATGTGTATCAAATGAAATGCACTAATGAGTATTTTATGAGGGAGTGGGCCATAGTTCTATAGGTGGACGCCATTTAGGGATATAGCCATAAAGGTGGATCAGGGTTGACTCTAGAATGCGTTTGTACGCTATGGGTATCAAATGAGAGTATTTTAAAAGGGAGTAATCCTTAGTTCCATAGGTGGACGCCGTTTCGAGATATTGCCACAAAGGTGGACCAGGGGTGACCCTAGAATTTGTTTGTACAATATGGGCATCAAACGAATGGTGTTAATGAGTATTTTAAAAGGCCTTAGTTCTATAGGTGGATGCCGTTTCGAAATATCCCCATAAAGGTGGACCAGGGGTGACTCTAGAATGTGTTTGTACGATATGGGTATCAAATTAAAGGTATTAATGAGGGTTTTAAAAGGGAGTGGTGGTTGTTGTATAGGTGGTCGCCTTTTCAAGATATCGCCATAAAGGTGGACCAGGGGTGACTCTAAAATGCGTTTGTGCAATATGGGTATCAAACGAAAGGAGTTAATGAGTATTTTAAAAGGGAGTGGGCCTTAGCTCTATAGGTGTACGCCTTTTCGAGGTATCGCAATAAAGGTGGACCAGGGGTGACTCTACACTTTGTTTGTTCGATATGGGTATCAAATGAAAGGTGTTAATGAGTATTCTAAAAGGGAGTAATCATTAGTTCCATAGGTGGACGCCGTTTCGAGATATCGCCCTAAAGGTGGACCAGGGGTGACCCTAGAATTTGTTTGTACAATATGGGTATCAAAAGAAAGGTGTTAATGAGTATTTTAAAAGGGAGTAATCCTCAGTTCCATAGGTGGACGCCGTTTCGAGATATCGCCATAAAGGTGGGCCGCGGGTGAATCTAGAATTCGTTTGTGCAATATGGGTATCAAACGAAAGGAGTTAATGAGTATTTTAAAAGGGAGTGGGCCTTAGCTCTATAGGTGGACGCCTTTTCGAGGTATCGCAATAAAGGTGGACCAGGGGTGACTCTACACTTTGTTTGTTCGATATGGGTATCAAATGAAAGGTGCTAATGAGTATTTTTAAAAGGGAGTGGGCCTTCGTTCTATAGGTGTTCGCCTTTTCGAGATATCGCCATAAAGGTGGACCAGGGGTGACTTTAGAATATGTTTGTACGATATGTGTATCAAATGAAAGGTGTTAATGAGTATTTTAAAAGGGCGTGGGGCTTAGTTCTATAGGTGGACGCCTTTTCGAGATATCGCCATATAGGTGGACCAGGGGTGACTCTAGAATGAGTTTGTACGATATGGGTATCAAATTAAAGGTATTAATGAGAGTTTTAAAAGGGAGTGGTGGTAGTTGTATATGTGAAGGCGTTTTCCAGATATCGACCAAAATGTGGACCAGGGTGACCCAGAACATCATCTGTTGGATACCGCTAATTTATATATATATGTAATATCTGCCAAGATTTTAAAGGTTTTTAATTTCGCCCCGCAGAACATTTTCATTTTCTTCTACTTAATATGGTAGGTGTTACAACAATTTTATAAAGTTTTTTCTAAAGTTAAATTTCGCGTCAATAAAACAATCCAATTACCTTACCATGTTTCATCCCTTTTTTCGTATTTGGTATAGAATTATGGCATTTTTTTTCATTTTTCGTAATTTTCGATATCGAAAAAGTGGGCTTGGTCATAGTCGCATTTCGTTCATTTTTCATACCAAGATAAAGTGAGTTCAAGTAAGCACGTGAACTAAGTTCATTAAAGATATGCCGATTTTTGCTCAAGTTATCGTGTTAACGGCCATGCGGAAGGACAGACGAACGACTGTGTATAAAAACTGGGCGTGGCATTAACCGATTTCGCCGATTTTCACAGAAAACAGTTACCGTCATCAGATCTATGCCCCCACCAAATTTCAAAAGGATTGGTTAATTTTTGTTCGGCTTATGGCGTTAAAAGTATCCTAGACAAATTAAATGAAAAAGGGCGGAGCAACGCCCATTTTGAAATTTTCTTTTATTTTTGTATTTTGTTGCACCATATCATTACTGGAGTTGAATGTTGACATAATTTACTTATATACTGTAAAGATATTAAATTTTTTGTTAAAATTTTACTTTAAAAAAAATTTTTTTTTAAAAGTGGGGGTGGTCTTTCTCCGATTTTCCAAATTTTTATTGAGCGTACATATAATAATAGGAGTAACGTTCCTGCTAAATTTCATCATGATATCTTCAACGACTGCCAAATTACAGCTTGCAAAATTTTAAATTACCTTCTTTTAAAAGTGGGCGGTGCCACGCCCATTGTCCAAAATTTTACGAATTTTCTATTCTGCGTCATAAGTTCAATCCATCTACCAAGTTTCGTCGCTTTATCTGTCTTTTGTAATGAATTATCGCACTTTTTCGGTTTTTCGAAATTTTCGATATCGAAAAAGTGGGCGTGGTTATAGTCCGATATCGTTCATTTTAAATAGCGATCTGAGATGAGTGCTCAGGAATCTACATACCAAATTTCATCAAGATACCTCAAAATTGACTCAAGTTATCGTGTTAACGGGCGGACGGACGGACGGACGGACGGACATGGCTCAATCAGATTTTTTTTCGATCCTGATTATTTTGATATATGGAAGTCTATATCTATCTCGATTCCTTTATATATGTACAACCAACCGTTATCCAATCAAACTTAATATACTCTGTGAGCTCTGCTCAACTGAGTATAAAAATAACTAAATACATGTAAGGCGCGATAACCTCCGAAGAGATTTTAGGCCGAGCTTCTCTTCCAATTTGCTTCGTACTTCTCTTAATTTTTCCTACAAATTGGCCGGACGGGTCCTACTTATTTTATGCCGACTCCGAGCGGTATTTGCGAGACAGATGAATTTTCACTGAGAGCTTTTCCTGGCAGAAATACACTCGGAGCGCTTGTCAAATACTGCCGAGGGTGACCCCGCTTAAAAAAATTTTCTTTTAATTGAAGAAGCATGCTTCTAAAATGTTGATGTTGCTTTGACCGGGGCGTGAAACCAGTATCGTCGGTGTGGTAGGCGGAGCACGCTACCATCACACCACGGTGGCGGCGGCAGCCAAAAGGGGTAGAAGACGCGAATATGGGGTCTGAGAACGTTGAATGTAATCCTTTCAAGAAGATAAGGACAGTCATGACACTTTGAAATACATTAATTATACAAATTATTGAAAAGATGGATCTACGAGTTTCCAGAAGATGTAATTATAGGACGATTTTCAACTGTGCATAAGGCGTATTTCAGGAACACTTTCTGTATACATTCAATTATTTTTAAGAGAAATTGGTTATAAAGCCTCCAGCTGAAAACCGCGTATTCAAGATGGGAACGAACAAGAGTAATGTACAACGTTTTAGGAGTATAAGGGTCCGAAAACTGAGTGCAGTTACGACGTTGTTGTTGTTGTATCAGTGCTTCACCCCATCCAATAGGTGCGACCGATTAGAAATTGTCATCAATGTCCTGCAGCGGGAGTCCAAGGAAATTTGCTGTTTCAAAAGGGTTCACCATAGTGAGAGGGGTGCTAGAGGCGTTGGTTCCACATTACAATTGAAGAGATGGTTGGTGTCATGTGGGGACACATTGCAAGGAGGACATACATTTTGTATGTAGGGGGTTGATTCTGGACAGGTAAGAGTTTAGCCTGTTACAGTATCCAGATCAAAGTTGAGCTAGAGTGACGCGCGTTTACCTAGGGGGAGTGCTTTCTTCTTCTGCGAGTTTTGGAAATTTTCTTCAAGAACTGAATTCGCCGGAAATTGCTGACATAGAAGTCCGACGCCTTATTTTGGATATCACTGAGGACCTGCTTGTGCTTTTTTACTCCATACGGCTGTGTTCTCAGGTGCCGTATTTCCTCATAATGCTCACGGAGATGACCACTTAAATCCATGGCAGGTGTAGCCTCATCAATCAGATGTCTGTTGGGATGCCCAGGTTTCTGAGTAAGTCAACATGACAGTTACTTTCTTATCAAAAAGAGCTCCTAGGTCGTTTATTTCAACAACACTATGAAGAGAAGTATCAGCAGAAATGTGGTAAAACGTGCTACAAATATTCAAAATTCTAGCGAACGTCATCTTGAAGCATTTATTTTTATTCAAAGAGAAGCGTGAACGTATGCATCACGAATGAACTGCGTCGATCGAGTTTAACTTTATCAGACAGATCATTGACTATTGCAAATATTTTAAAGTCATCTGCATAGAATAAATAATTTGCGAATGAAAAGCATTTACTTATGTCGTTGATGAATAGAACAAATAGTTGAGGGGCTAAATCGCTCCCTTGTGGAATCCCATATGAAGCAATAAAAGGTTCAGAGAATGCACCGTTAATGGCTACGAAGCAACGCCTATCAGTAAGATACGATTTTAACCACTCCAAAAAGATGGAGTGAAAACACAAAGATGAAAGTTTTGCTATTAGAACTCTATGATAAACTTAACCAAAGGTTTTAGAGAAGTTTTTATAAACACGGGCAACCTGCAGTCCAGCCGAGAGGGCAGTATAGCAGTAGTCTGAAAACACTGCTAAATTCGAGGCAGTGGGCCGCCTAGGTATGAGCCCGTGTTTGTTATAGCAAATATTACAGTTTATCCTTAACGATGCACTTTAAGAGCTTAGAAACTGAAGAGAGCTTCGATATGGGTCTCTAGTTCCGGACATTTTGCCATTAAATATTTCTACTGAATAGAGGTTGCAGACGATGACTTTATCGGCGGCTTATGTGTATTTAAGAAATTTAGTTTTAGACTTTTAGGAGGGATGCGTCGAAACTAGCTCCTGTCCTACAGAGTACCGCTGCATCCGCCGAAAAAAAATACATATACTTAAAATCGTCACAGGCGTTATTGTACGTCTCGTAAAAAGCGTGATTTTATGGAAAGAGCCATTCAGGGCCAACCCCTAATAGTCGTCGTCGACGCAATTTCTTTAGAGCATTTGCGGCTCCTTGCTCTTGACGTACAAAGGCGATTTACGGCCTTGGTTAAGAACACACGCCAACATCTAATAATAGTCATCGCTCACGTGACACAGTTTTAACAATTAGCACATATGCTGGCCAGATAGCCAGAGAATATTACAGTTGTTGCTCGCGCCAAAGGGCGCCTTCAGTTTTTATCGTTGTCTTTAAGATCTTTAGCCACCAAAGTTCGAACTGAAACAATCCTGAGCACCAGCCCCTACCGCACCGCTTCTCCTTTTTCCGGCAGAAGCATTCGTGTGAGATAAGATCATAAGGTCCTAGCCCGTCATTCCCTGTGCACCGTATTCCAGCACAAACTTATAGTACTGAGATGGTGACATTATGCGTCCATCGACAAGACAATTAAACGACTGCTGTTACACATCTGGTTTGAAACAGTTGGAATCAGAATAGGAGTAACAGGTAAAACACAATCGCAAGTTTCGACACATCGGAATCGGAGCTCTGTGATATCACTAGCATGCATCTGTACTCATGAACATTTGCGTGTAAGCGATAAGTGTTTGAGTCGCTTTGTTTTATGTTGGTCAGCTTTTTTGCGGTTAATAATATCTTTACCTTTTTATACTCAGTTGAGCAGAGCTCACATAGTATAATAACTTTGATTGGATAACGGTTGGTTGTAAAGATATAAAGGAATCGAGATAGATATAGACTTCCATATATCAAAATCATCAGTATCGAAAAAAAATTGTTTAAGCCATGTCCGTCCGGCCGTCCGTCCGTCAGTTAACACGATAACTTGAGTAAATATTGAGGTATCTTGATGAAATTTGGTACGTAGGTTCCTGGGCACTCATCTCAGATCGCTATTTAAAATGACCGATATCGGACTATAACCACGCCTCTTTTTCGATATCGAAAATTTCGAAAAATCGAAAAAGTGTGATAATTCATTACCAAAGACCGATAAAGCGATGAAACTTGGTAGGTGAGTTGAACTTATGACGCAGAATAGAAAATAAGTAAAATTTTGGACAATGGGCGTGGCACCACCCACTTTTAAAAGAAGGTAATTTAGAAGTTTTGAAAGCTGTAATTTGGCAGTCGTTGAAGATATCATGATGAAATTTGGCAGGAACGTTACTCCTATTACTATATGTATTCTTAATATTAGCAAAATCGGAGAACGACCACGCCCACTTTTTAAAAAAACTATTTTTTTAGTCAAATTTAAAAAAAAAAAGTTAATATCTTTACAGTATATAAGTAAATTATGTCAGCATTCAACTCCAGTATTGATATGGTGCAACAAAATACAAAAACATGTAAGGAAGGTTAAGTTCGGGTGTAACCGAACATTACATACTCAGTTGTGAGCTATGGTGACAACATAAGGGAAAATAACCATGTAGGAAAATGAACCGAGGGTAACCCTGGAATGTGTTTGTATGACATGTGTATCAAATGAAAGTTGTTAATGAGAATTTTAAAAGGCGTGGGCTTAGTTCTATAGGTGGACGCCTTTTCGAGATATCGCACATAAAGGTGGATCGGGGGTGACCCTAGAATTTGTTTGTACGATATGGGTGTCAAATGAGAGGGGTTAATGAGTATTTTAAAAGGGAGTGGGCCTTAGTTCTATAGATGGGCGCCTTTTCGAGATATCGCCATAAAGGTGGACCAGAGGTGACTCTAGATTTTGTTTGTACGATACGGATATCAAATTAAAGGTATGAATGAGGGTTTAAAAGGGAGTGGTGGCAGTTGTATATGTGAAGGCGTTTTCCAGATATCGACCAAAATGTTGACCAGGGTGACCCAGAACATCATCTAACGGGCACCGCTAATTTATTTATATATGTAATACCACGAATAGTATTACTGCCAAGTTTTCAAGGGTTTTTTATTTCGCCCTGCAGAACTTTTTCATTTTCTTCTACTTAATATGGTAGGTGTCACACCCATTTTACAAAGTTTTTTCTAAAGTTATATTTTGCGTCAATAAACCAATCCAGTTACAACGTTTAATCCCCTTTTTCGTATTTGGTATAGAATTATGGAATTTTTTCATTTTTCGTAATTTTCGATATCGAAAAAGTGGGCGTGGTCATAGTCGGATTTCGGCCATTTTTTACACCAATACAAAGTGAGTTAAGATAAGTACGTGAACTGAGTTTAGTAAAGATATATAGATTTTTGCTCAAGTTATCGTTTTAACGGCCGAGCGGAAGGACAGACGGTCGACTGTGTTTAAAAACTGGGCGTGGCTTCAACCGATTTCGCCCTTTTTCTCAGAAATAAGTTATCGTCCCAGAATCTAAGCCCTACCAAATTTCACAAGGATTGGTAAATTTTTGTTCGACTTATGGCATTAAAAGTATCCTAGACAAATTAAATGAAAAAGTTGAGAAGAGCTCACAGAGTATATTAACTTTGATTGGATAATGTTGCGATGCTCATATTTATCTGGTTCAATTTCTGATCCGTATAGCAGTTCTGTTCGTTTCGTTTTCTGTAGTAGATTTTTGACAGCTAACCACTTTTGAGTTGGTAGCACTCATGGCTCAACTGTATGGTTGGCTCATCTCCACAGCAACAACACACCTTTGTTCACATTGCCAAAATCAGCGTGTTGGTGTTAGACGAATGGAATGGAGTGAAAACATTAAACTTAGCAGCATTTGTATGTAGTAAGAAAATGTTGTAAATTCGTTGGTTTCATTTTAAGTTTGCCATCTCCTTCTGACAACCCCTACTCCAGTGAAATGAAAAAAATTAAATCAGCTGGTGAGATGAGCCAACCATACATACATATGTACACAATTCTCACCTCAGTTAAAAGAAAGTCGAAGAAAATTTTCAAATTCAGACAGTTCTATTGGTGGCATCAATAATATACATAAAAATAGACTCAAAACCACTTTTGGAAAGGAGTCCAGAACTATATTCTCACAAAAAGTAGTCTTTTACCGAAGCATTAAGATCAGGATGAAGCCGTTCTTTTAACATGAGCTAGTCATATGTTAAAAGAGCTCTCACCCACGATGTCCACAGATATCTTTGGCCTATAAAGTCAAATATAAAGAATGTTAAGCCATAGTCCCTAATATATGGTCCCTTGTGCTTCTGTTAAAATTAACAAGCTCAATTTCGACATTTGGTCCACAATCTTTCTTTGGCTTTTCGCCTCGTTTATTGCCTCTTCTCTACAACCATTCAAAGAAAACTCTGATGCTCTACCGTGGCGCCCTAGATAGAGGTAAGGGTTTAGAATATACCCGAGGTGTGGTTTGTCTGTCGTAAAGGGTTACTCAAGTCGACTGAGCCAAAGGGTCGAAGGTTAAAAAAAAATGATCTGGCACCAGTCGGGCTAATAGCAGAAGGTGTTTATAGCGGAACGTACCGGATACAAGTCCAGCACAGGACTGCCCATTTCCGAAATACTTCCCCTAACCTTCAAGGAGTATTTTTGCTATAACAAAAACAACAAGAACTAGGTATGATCTCAGAACGGTCACGCGATATCTTCCTATGATACCTGAATGTATTTTTGCTATAACAATAAAAACAACAACTACTTATTATGATCTTAGAGCTGCCACGGAATATCTTCTTATGATACCTGAATGTCTTCGTCGTAGTGAGAAGTCTCCTAACGGGAAGCTTCAACAAGATGGCACCTTTATTACCGTTTTAACCAACTGTATCCCGATATGGCATGAATGACTGCAATTTTTGTAGCACATTTTTGTTGCACATATAAGTATAGATCTCAAGAGTCAGCTTGTGAAGTCAACACCTGAATTTTTCTGGGTTTTACTATATTTCATCACTCCACCAAACGAACTCCCTTTCAAATAGAATCTCTACACCAAACAATTTTACTTTTTCCTAGTAGGGGGCGTGACACCGCCCTCTTTTCTAAAACTCAATTTAAATCTAACTCTCACTACCACTACCAGCCCAACTCCCTCATATACAGAATATGTTCACCAAATATTGGACTGCTGCTTCAAATATTTGAGAATTGAGAATTTAAGCTTTTCAATAAAGAAGGCGTAGCCCCTCCCACTTTTTCAAAATTGTATATGGCCCTCAAAACACCGAGTGCTTAAAAGAACCTTTTGCGAAAATATCTTCAAAAACCGGTTAAGAACTTTGGACGCCTACAAGACATACACACACGTTCATTTTGATTTTGAAGAAGATATGGTGTTCTTCAAAAATTTTCTGGTATAGGTTATCTTCGAAGTTTGAACCGAAAGCCCTGATTGGGTGATCTTTCTGTAAGCACCCGTTTATATGCCCAGCAAGAATTAAAATAGGCTCAATATTTTTCAAGCCTTTTTAAATTTAAAATATGAGTTCTTCTTCTTCAAAGACTTTTATGTTATTGATCTCTTATCATTCTCTCTCTTCTCTTTTATTTTTAGATGCGGCGAGCGCATCGATGAATCACGCATTGTTGGCGGTAAAACAGCTGCCCAGTACCCATGGATGGCACGACTCAGCTACTTCAATCGTTTCTACTGTGGCGGCACGCTGATCAACGATCGTTATGTACTCACTGCAGCGCATTGCGTCAAAGGTTTCATGTGGTTCATGATAAAGGTGACATTTGGTGAGCATGATCGTTGCAATGACAAGGAACGTCCCGAAACACGTTTCGTTTTAAGAGCTTTCAGTCAAAAATTCAGCTTCTCTAACTTCGATAATGATATCGCTTTGCTGCGTTTGAATGATCGTGTACCGATAACGAGCATAATACGACCGATTTGTTTACCGCGCGTTTTTGAACGTAAAAATCTTTTTGTTGGCACCAAAGGCATTGCAACTGGTTGGGGCACACTGAAAGAGGATGGCAAACCGTCGTGTTTGCTGCAAGAAGTTGAGGTGCCAGTATTGGATAACGAACATTGTGTAGCGCAAACGAATTATACCTCAAAGATGATTACGAAAAATATGATGTGCGCTGGTTATCCGGGTGTGGGTGTGCGTGACTCCTGCCAAGGTGATTCAGGTGGACCGTTAGTACGTATGCGTCCCGATGATAAACGTTTCGAACAAATTGGTATTGTGTCGTGGGGTAATGGTTGTGCAAGACCTAATTATCCGGGTGTTTATACGCGTTTGACGAAATATTTGGATTGGATAATGGCGAATTCTAAAGATGGCTGTTTCTGCACTGAAAACGAAGATGGATAAGCTGTGGAACTGAATTATGTGTGGAAGTTTGGGTGTGTTGTGGGACTATGCTAAGTGATCAACTTTAATTTTAGCAGAGTTTTTCTGTTGTACTGAAAGCGCAAGCGAATAACATTAATATTTACGTATATTTAAGTGATGTTGCAGTGGATTACGTAATTAAAATTAAAAGCTTGCAGAATAAAAGTAAATTGTAAAATTAATTTTTAATAGACTAATAAAGAGTGTAAAAAAGAAGTGTGTAAAAATATCCATGACGTAAGCAGAGAGGACACGTGGATATGTATCAGAACGGTTTACCGTTATCCCTTTTTAATTTGGCATGAATATATGTATATCGGTTTCAGATTCTACCATCACAAGTGCCATTTTTTACTTCCTTATATTAGTTTAGTTTGATGTATTTCCGCCAATTTCCATACAAAACTGGTACTCTTGCAATCCATTTTTGAGTAACATCTGGAAGAGCTAGAGTTTTGAAACGTGGAACACAATGGAAACCCGATGACAATTTAACGTGAGGATCCAAGGATCTTGAAAATTCTAAAAACCGTTCGAACTTCGAAATTTTTCTTTCAAGTTTTTAGGAACTTCTCGATAACACAGAGTTCTGAAATTTTATTAGGATGTAGAATCTTGAGACCCGTAATAGAGAAACTTCGCGTGGAGTTAGACACATGAAACGAACAACATACTAGAGAACCCCATGACAACGCATTATGACGAAAAATTTTTCACTACGTGGTCCAGGGATCGTGAAAATTAAAAAATCGTACGAGCTTGGCAACTTTTTTTCGAGTTTCCAGGAATTTTAAACTAAGATCTTACCTCACAACTGCATGAAAATGCAACATAGAGGAAAAAAGTTTTCGCTAGGCAGACCAGAGACCGTGAAAACTAAAAAAAAAAATGGTCCGAACTTGGAAATTTCGCTTTCCAGTTTTAAGGAAGTCGAACTTTGAGAGAACATTTGTGCTCTATTAGGTTGTAATATTTAGGGAAATAAAGCTTTCTGGATGGGACAGGGATCGAGATATTTAGAAAGTTCGTTTAAAACATGTGAAATCTTGCGACCGCTATTTGACCAACTTCCCGTAGAGCTATATTCTTGAAACTAAGCAATTACTTCAGAACCCCACGAGTGTGCAACATAATAGAAACAAGTAAGGACGGGACTGTCTTCGGCTGTGCCGAAGACTTCATACCTTTCATGAGTGGGGCTGAACAATAATCTTATCCCGTTCTTAATCTCCAAATAATCGAATGTATAAGATAAGAAATATATAGTGAACAGATGTACATACCTAAACGATTTTTAAGATAAATATAAAATAAAAAATGGCAAAAAACCCCCTTACCTGAACTATCGGTTGTATGGGATATATATTATATATAGCTCCGTCGAAATGATTTTTACAGGAAATCTTCTATGATATATTAGAATAAATATCACCCAGTTTCACGTTTTTATATTGGAAACTAAGGGAAAAATGGCCAAAAATCGTTCTATATGAACGATCGGTTGTATGGGATATATATTATATATAGCTCCGATCGAAATGATTTTTTCATGAAATCTTCTATGATATATTAGAATAAATATCACCAAGTTTATCGTTTTTATATTGGAAATTAAGGGAAAAATTGCCAAAAATCTTTCTATCTGAACGATCGGTTGTATGGGATATATGCTATATATAGCTCCGATCAAAGTGATTTTTTCAGGATATCTTATATGATATATTAGGATATATATCACCGAGTTTCACGTTCTTTACTTCCTAAATTGCGACAGGAATGACCAAAATCGTCTTATCTGAACGATCGGTTGTATGGGAGATATATGTTATAGTGGTCCGATCCTACCGAATCCGACAAATGTCTAATATAATACAAAAATACATCCTTGCGCCAAATTTCATTGAGATATCTCAAAATTTGAGGGACTAGTTTGCGTTCAAACAGACAGACGGACGGACAGCCGGACGGACAGACAGACATGGCTATATCAACTCAGTTCGTCGCCCTGATCAATTCGGTATACTTAATGGTGAGTCTATCTTCTATATTTCTCAACGTTACAAACATCGGACCAAAGTTAATATACCATTTCATGTTCATGAAAGGTATAAAAAGTTTTCGCTAGGTGGTTCAGAAACCGTGAAAATTAAAAAAAAGTGTCCAAACTTGGAAGTTTTACTTTCGAGTTTTAAGTTATTTCCCGATAACACAGATACCTGAAACTTTGAAAGAAACTTTGGCCTCTATTGGGTTATAATATTTGGGATAAAAGAGTTTTCTAGATGACACAGGGATCGAAATTTTATAAGATATTTAGAAAGTCCATTTATAGCATGTGAAATCTTGGTACCGCTATTTAAATAGCTTTTCGTGGAGCAAGATTCTTGAAACTAAGAACCACATGACAGTGCGACATGAGAAAAGAAATTTGTGCTAGTTGGTCCAAGGATTATTAGAATTCAAAAAAAAGGCGCGAACTTGGAAGTTTTGGTTTCAAGTCTTAAGTTATTTCTATGAACTATGAACAAAACTTTGGGCTCTATAAGGTTTTAAAATTAGTATAAAAGATTTTTCTAGATGGGAAGTCCATTTAATCTTTGATATTCAAAGTTTAACATAACTACTGTAAAAATTGTATGGGGAACATCTTAGGCTCAGTAAAGCTCTTAGTTTAGGTTGAGGTGGCTGGTCCGTGAGGACATCACATAGACTGAATGACTCCATAGTGTTGCAAGAAGTTTTCTCTACGACAAAGCTGAAAAACCCTATCAGAAACCAGGACCTATGTAATAAAATAACATAGTCCTCTTGACAACTACTACATAGAAGCTTTCTAGGACCTTTGTTACTGGTTCTATATCTGATAGTTGTGCCACTCCTAGTAGCTGTAGTGTTAGCTTTGCGAGCGCAGAACACGAGCACAAAATGCGCTCGATCGTTTCTCCCTCCAACCCGCACCTTCTACATCTGCTAATGTTATAAGAACTACACATGAATGTCGACTCTTTGCAGCCCCGCGCTTAGTTCCACGCCTTTCTGGCTTTGCCTTTCATGTGCAGCTCGGCTTCTTTTAATTTCGTCCAATCTGCTTGGAACGTCTATCAACATCGAGCGATGCGCCCTGCTTGGTTTTGCTAGCTCATATGCTTTTTTATTTCCAAATATATGCCCAGAAACCAAATTTAGATTTATATTTTCCTCTATCCCGCTTTTCCGCAAAGTTATTCACACTCTAACGCACTTTTGATACTTGCTATGAGAAATTAACGCCTTAGTTCTTACTGGGCTGTCAATAAAGGGCTGTCCACCAATCAAGGACTCCATAGTATTGAATTTGTTTTACAATGCCAGCATTGTTTCACATGCATAAAGTGCGTTCTTGAATCTCTGCACGTTGAGCTTTCACGACAACTTACTGTCTAGAATGATTCTTAACTATATAATAGTATTCTCCTGCATGGGCAAACCTCCTAGTTAAGATTTAGGTCAATTCGGGACCTTATACCTCCTAGTACATAAAGCCATTTACGTCTTCTCTGCATTGGCGCTCAACCCGCTTATGACAACTGCAATGTCAGCTGTATACGCCGCAAGTTTGACTGGTGCTACATCGACTCACCTGAGCAGTTGTGTGGTGACCTGCGTCCATAGCAAAGGTGACAGTACCCCGCGCTGCGGCGTGTCCCTGTCCACTAATTTTTTCCACCGATCCATCACGATTCGAGCTCGCTGTACTTCAATGTACTTAAGACTGATGTTCTAAAGATGTTCGCCTGTTTAGAGACATTCTTAAAAGCCCCGGCTATATCTAAGAAGACTCATAAAGCGTACTTCTTGTATTCTAAGGCTTTCTCGATGTTTATAACCATTCTGTGCAGTGCCGTCTCTACCGACTTGCCTTTGGTATGAGCTGTGTTAAAAAAAAGCTGGATTTGGCCATAATTGAATCATTTAGAAAAGTGATCTCTGAGTAACAATACAGCTGGAACTTATTTTTTAAAAAATATAAAAAACTTTAGATTTATTCATTGGAGTTAAGTAGGCTATTTGACCTATTTTGGTTTTCAGTGCAAATAAAACAATTTTACTTCACTGTCGCAGCTCGACGTTTCGCTAGTCACCCTAGCATCATCTGGAGCGAGATCTATACTCAACAACAAAATCATTATACATATTTTGCATTACCTTTTAATTTTTAACAACTATACATTGAGTTACATATGACAAAAAACAAAAACTAAAAAACTTACATTATTTGTTTATATTATTAACTAAAAAATTAACTAATTGTTAATACCGCGCGCATTGGGTATCATTGTCATACTAAAGTGCTTATAGGCATAGTAGGTACGCAGAGGCAATGTTAGCTGTGTCTTCCTTTTTATTGACTGTGTTTTCCCTTTGTTGAAATATTCGTAAGCTTTCCAAAGTGTATCTCGCTCTCCCTCGTTTGTTTTTGTCCAATATTTTTGTGTTTGTCAGATCAGCTGTGTGTCCACTGGTTGTTGTGTGTTGTGATAATGCGGTGTTGCTTTTGTTTTTCTGTATGTCGGCTTGGTGCTCTGCTAGTCGTACTTTCAGTGACCTTCGGGTCGTGCCGATGTATAGCTTATTACATTCCTCGTTCTCTTTTCCTTTGCAAGTTATTTGGTATATGACGTTGCTTTGTTGTAGCGGTTCGATGGGGCTTTTTGTTTGTGTGAAGATATTGGATAGAGTGTGGTTCGATTTATATACGAGAGCAATAATTTAGATTTATTCGTTTACTAAAATATTTTATTTTGATAAAAATTTCCTATAAAATGTCCCACTGTGTAAATTAGCTCGAAATCAAAGGTGAAAAAGCTTAGAGGGATATATAGACTCATTTACTCAAACTTTAGATATATGAGCTCAATATTGATTAAACTAGTACAATTAATATACAACAAATAAGTTCCATAGTACACTTTTTGTGCTATTTACTGAATGAATAGATTGTGGAAAAAATACTAATTAATTTAAAAATAAAAATAGACCGTTATAATTATAACATTTCATTGCACACAAACATAGCTGAAGTAATTAGTGGCTGAATGTAATCAGACCAAACAACGGCACAGAGCAAAAATACAAATTTCATGTTGCATATACAAGGTGATACAAATTATTCAAAATAAACAATGAAGAATTTTAATTTTTTTATACTCAGTTGAGCAGAGCTCACAGAGTATATTAACTTTGATTGGATAACGGTTGGTTGTACAGGTATAAAGGAATCGAGATAGATATAGACCTCCATATATCAAAATCATCAGTATCGAAAAAAAATTTGATTGAGGTATGTCCGTCCGTCCGTCTGTCCGTAAACGCGATAACTTGAGTAAATTTAGAGGTATCTTGATGAAATTTGGTATGTAGGTTTCTGGGCACTCATGTCAGATCGCTATTTAAAATGTACTATATCGGACTATAACCACGCCCACTTTTTCGATATCGAAAATTTTGAAAAATCGAAAAAGTGAGATAATTCATTACCAAAGACGGATAAAGCGATGAAACTTGGTAGGTGAGTTGAACTTATGACGTAGAATAGAAAATTAGTAAAATTTTGGACAATGGGCGAGGCACCGCCCACTTTTAAAAGAAGGTAATTTAGAAGTTTTCCAAGCTGTAATTTGGCAGTTGCTGAAGATATCATGATGAAATTTGGCAGGAACGTTACTCCTGTTACTCTATGTATGCCTAATAAAAATTTGCGAAAACGGAGAACGACTACGCCCACTTTAAAAAAAACGCCCACTTTTTCGATATCGAAAATTACGAAAATTGAAAAAATGCCATAATCATATACAAAATACGAAAAAAGGGATGAAACATGGTAATTGGATTAGTTTATTGACGCAAAATATAACTTTAGAAAAAAAACTTTGTAAAATGGGTGTGACACATACCATATTAAGTAGAAGAAAATGAAAAAGTTCTGCAGGGCGAAATCAAAAGCCCTTGGGATCTTGGCAGGATTACTGTTCGTGGTATTACATATATAAATAAATTAGCGGTACCCGACAGATGAGGTTCGGGGTCACCCTGGTCCACATTTTGGTCGATATCTCGAAAACGCCTTCACATATACAACTACCACCACTCCCTTTTAAAACCCTCATTATTACCTTTAATTTGATACCCATATCGTACAAACACATTACAGAGTCACCCCTGGTCCACATTTATGGCGATATCTCGAAAAGGCGTCCACCTATAGAACTAAGGCCCACTCCCTTTTAAAATACTCATTAACACCTTTTATTTGATACCCATATCGTACAAACAAATTCTAGAGTCACCCCAAATAAATTCTAGAGTCACCTCTGGTCGACCTTTATGGCGATATCCCAAAAAGGCGTCCACCTATGGAACTAAGGCCCCCGCTCTTTTAAAATATTCATTAACACTTTTTATTTGATACCCATGTCGCACAAACGCATTCTAGAGTCACCCTGGTCCACGTTTATGGCGGTATCTCGAAAAGGCGTCCGCCTATAGAACTAAGGCCCACTCCCTTTTAAAATATTCATTAACACATTTTATTTGATACCCATGTCGCACAAACGCATTCTAGAGTCACCCTGGTCCACCTTTATGGCGATATCACGAAAAGGTATCCACCTATAGAACTAAGGCCCACTCCCTTTTAAAATACTCATCAGCACCTTTCATTTGATACCCATATAGTACAAACAAATTCTGGAGTCACCCCTGGTCCACCTTTATGGCGATATTTCGAAAATGTGTCCACCTATAGAACTAAGACCCACTCCCTTTTAAAATACTCATTAACACCTTTCATTTGATACCCATATCGTACAAACGCATTCTAGAGTCAACCCTGGTCCACCTTTATAACGATATCCCGAAAAGGCATCCACCCATAGAACTAAGGGTCACTCCCTTTTAAAATACTCATTAACACCTTTCATTTGATACCCATATCGTACAAACAAATTCTAGAGTCACTCCTTGTCCACCCTTATGGCGATATCTCGAAAAGGCGTTCACCCATAGAACTAAGACCCACTCCCTTTTAAAATACTCATTAACACCTTTCGTTTGATAAACATATTGTACACACGCATTGTAGAGTCACCCCTGGTCAACGTTTATGACGATATCTCGAAAAGGCGCCCACTCCCTTTTAAAATACTCATCAGCACCTTTCATTTGATACCCATATAGTACAAACAAATTCTAGAGTCACCCCTGGTCCACCTTTATGGCGATATTTCGAAAAGGTGTCCACCTATAGAACTAAGACCCACTCCCTTTTAAAATACTCATTAACACCTTTCATTTTATATCCATATCGTACAAACAAATTCTAGAGTCAGCCCTGGTCCACCTTTATGGAGATATTTCGAAAAGGTGTCTACCTATATAACTCCCTTCCTTTTAAAATGCTCATTAACACCTTTCATTTGATAACCATATCGTACAAACAAATTCTAGAGTCACGCTTGGTCCACCTTTATGGCGATATTTCGAAAAGGTGTCCACCTATAGAATTAAGGCCCACTCCCTTTTAAAATACTCATTAACACCTTTCATTTGATACCCATATTGTACAAACGCATTCTAGAGTCACCCCTGGTCCACGTTTATGACGATATCTCGAAAAGGCGTCCACCTATAGAACTATGTCCCCCTCCTTCTTAAAATACTCTTTAATACCTTCCATTTGATACACATGTCATACAAACACATTCCAGGGTTACCCTAGGTTCATTTTCCTACATGGTGATTTTCCCTTATTAGCCTTCCTTACTTGTTTTCGAAAAATTTCTATGCGTAATGCCGCTTTCAGTAGTACAGATGCCACGAATAGTGAATTGGCCGAATACCGAATATTCAGCAACGCTTTCGGCCGAAGCGCCGAATATTCGGCACGAAATACATGCTTGTCTGGGCGCCTTAGCTGGATTAAGACAAGTGGCCACCTGTTTTCCTGCTTGTACATAACAGATCATGAAACTTTAATAAATCTGACAATGGGAACTATTGGAACAATGTATCAAATTCCTCAAACCATTCGAAGAGATTACAAAAATAACGAGCTCAGGTATCTGTTGCATCTCTGAAGTGATTCCACATGCAGTAAATTTATTAAAATATCTGGGAAAAGCAGAGACAGCTGAGAAAGTACCAAATTTAGTAACAATGAGATCTTCACTGCAAGGCGAGTTTGAAACGCGATTCAGCTTCGATGAAAAAAACAAATATCTGGTTGCTGCTTTTCTAGATCCTCGCTTCAAACCGTGTTTCCTAAGATTGGTTCAAGCAGAAAGAGCAAGACAAAAAATTCTTCTAGAAGCTCTGAAAATAGTACCGATGACGATTCTTCTCCAATTCGTAAGAAAAGAAGCCTGAATGAAAATGATAGGAGTACTGAAATACACAACAGTTTCTGGAACTGCTTTTAGGAAGTCGCTACAGATAATATGCGAAATGCTAATGATGAGGAGAACGTGGAGAAGAGTGCTGTGGCAAGGTTTAAAAGTTTGCTAAAGTTTATCTTTCTTCTCCTGGAAGTAGCGTGTATAGTGAGACCTTATTTTCTGATGCTGGTAACATTTACGATGAAAAGCATAATCGTTTACTACCCAAAAATGATGAAAGCTTATTTTTGTCTAACATAACTTACCACTGATCAATTTTAAATACTAAAGTGTTGTAATTTGGAAATAAGTACATAATTTTGAGTAATATAGCGTGTCTTTTTTACATGATATGGTATTCGAATAGCAAAAAAAGTGGTCGAATAGGCCAAATACCGAATAGTTGCCGAATATTCGTGACAACTCTATTCAGTAGCATCACAGATACTCGGTAGCATCACCAACACACATTCATATAGTTACCATTACATACGGCCCCACTGTAACAGCGATCAGCAAGCGAACGGGAGTGTACAGACAAAATGCAAGTAATCACTTGCATGCATTTGATTCGCGCGACAATCACTTAAACGCATTCAAACTTCTCAAACTGTTTATAACGATTTATACTTATGTAGGTAGCAACAAATTGCATTTGATATGGCATCAAAGGCGCGATCTACGATAAGGAGAGTCTGTACCACAAACAATTTGTGTGAACAGATGTGATTCCCTTATTTTGCCCACTACTATTGGTGTGTCCTATTTCCTGCCCCCTCCTTCTCCCAGACAAAGGTACGTGCACCGCCCATGTAATTACGGGAAATGGACACCAAAAAAATAGCTTAAGTACACATCCACAGATTCATCAACTACAACTCCCTGGACATCGATTTCCCCAACCATCGGATACTTGGAAATCGATTAACAGATTCGTCATTTGCTACTTATCCTATCCACCGATTCATCATCTGCGACTCGCCGGACATCGATTTCACTAACTACCAATTGCTTGGAAATCGATCAACTGCTACGTCGACACCTGCGCGTCCCCAACAAAATCTGATCACCGATTCTCCAAGCAACCGATGCACCGATTCCCCGTGTTCCGCCGCCTTTCCACCTATTCTCCGGCAGCCTGCCATCAATCACCGGTTGTCTACAGCTCCCCTTCAATACTACAACGAGATACAACTCTACGTCACGGTGTGTATGTGTACGGTTGAAGCAAATACCACACACAAAGTAATGTGTATTAATTTAGATAGAAAAAAACCGTTTAACTTAAAAATTTTTTTTTAGTTATTTTATTTTCTATCTTTTAGTATTATTATTTAATGTAAGTATTGCTTTCAATAAAACCGTTTAACTTAAATTTTTTTTTTATTTATTTTATTATACTGAAATTTCACTAGCAAAAATTGAATTTATGTGCTCCAAAGTATTCTGACGTCACTTCTACCGGGAAATGAATTTTTGTAATGAAATTTCACTGACAAAATTTGAACTTACGTGCTCCAAAGGTTTTTGACGTCACTTCTAACGGGACTAGAATTTTTATACTGAAATTTCATTAGCAAAATTTGAACTTATGTGCTCCAAAGTATTTTGACGTCACTTCTACCGGGAAATGAATTTTTTACAGAAATTTCACTAACACAATTTGAACTTATGTGTCCAAAGTATTTTGATGTCACTTCTACCGGACTGTATATAATATTTGTTCATAGAGCCAAATCGGACACACAAGTACGAGTTTTTTGAATATCTCAATTTTTGCGACACCTAGCGTGAATTTTTTTTACTAAAGCGGTTTCTATTTCTGTATGTCAAATATGAGCCAAATCGGACCACAAATACGATTTTCGTGAATATCTCGATCCCTGCGCCACCTAGCGGCGATTTTTTCATAGGTCGCTTTCTATTCTTGTATGTATTATGTGTTCCAAATATACGCGAAATCGGACCACAAATACGATTTTTGTGAATATCTCGATCCTTACGTCACCTAGCGGCGATTTTTTTCATAGGTCGCTTTCTATTCATGTATGTATTATGTGTTCCAAATATGAGCCAAATCGGACCACAAATACGATATTTGTTAATATCTCGATCCATGCGCCACCTAGCGGCGATTTTCTTCATAGGTCGCTTTCTATTCTTGTATGTATTATGTGTTCCAAATATGAGCGAAATCCTTGCACCACCTAGCGGCGATTTTTTTCTTATTATTGCATTGTCATCAGGTTCTGAACTATATACCAAGTTTCAAGCTTGTAGCTTATCGGGAAGTTACTTAAATTTTAATTACAAAATTCGCGCTGGCCGGCCGGCCGTGCAGCCTGTCAAGTCAACCTAAATAAAACCGTTTAAAAAGGTGCTATCTCAACTCTGAACTGACTGAGTACTACCCCAGCTTTTGAAGAAACGCACCTAACAAACGGCGCTCAGATAGGTACTCGCTTTCACAGGTGACAGTTTTATTATTTCTGTTGTTAATTTTTTTCTTAATTAAATTTTTTTTTTCAATATTTATTTCCTTTCTCAATACATTTTTTAATCACTATTTTTAGCTAGTGGATGTTTTATTATACACCTTTTGTTGCATAAGATAATTAAATTAAGTGTTATTAAATAAATTACATTTAATCTACAAAACTATCAAACATCCCACTGTTATAAGTGTCAAATGGGTAATCACTTCTATTCACTATCACATGCAAAGAAATCACTAAGCAAAACAATATCTACAAAAATAAAACTGGTAGACATGATTTAAAAGACAAGCATTATAATGGTTGCAATACAGTGGGCTATTTCGAAATATTTTTAGCTAAAATCAAAAGCATACCCTGAAACGAAGCATCTTTGAAAGAATTAGAAAACCGTGAAGATTACTTCGAAATCGGTAAGAATAATTACTTACTTACTTACCGTCTAAACGGTTATGGCAGCCCAACAAGGGGCGCCAGTCCCTCCTTCACTCCGCCATCCGGCGCCAATTGGTCACACCAAGGGAGTTTAAATCGTTTTCCACCTGGTCCTTCCAACGGAGTGGGGGCCGCCCTCTACCTCTGCTTCCATAGGCGGGTTCCGATAGAAACACTTTCTTGGCCGGAGCATCATCTTTCAGTCGCATAACATCGCCTATCCAGCGCAGCCGCTGCGTTTTAATTCGCTGGACTATGTTGATGCCTGCGTATAGCTCGTACAGCTCATCAACTTTTCTCTCGAACACTCCCAAAGGCGCTTCATCTGCTGTTGTCATGGTCCATGCTTCTGCCCCATATAGCAGGACGGGTACGATAAGTGACTTGTAGAGTATAATTTTCGTTCGCCGAGAGAGGACTTTACTTTTCAATTGCCTACCTAGTCCAAAGTAGCATTTATTGGCAAGATTGTTTCTTCGCTGGATTTCAGTGCTGATGTTGTTTCTAGTGTTGATGCTGGCTCCCAAATAAACGAAGTCTTTTACTATTTCGAAATTATCGCTGCCAACAGTAGCGTGGTTGCCAAGGCGCGTATACGCTGACTCTTTGCTCGATGACAGCAGGTATTTCGTTTTGTCCTCATTCACCATAAAACCCATCTTTACCGCTTCTTTTTCCAGTTTGGAGTAAGCAGAACTAACAGCGCGGGTGTTTAGGCCGATGATATCAATGTCATCAGCATATGCCAGTAATTGCGCGCTTTTATAGAATATTGTTCCAGTGCGGTTAAGTTCTGCAGCTAGTATAATTTTCTCCATCATCAAACATCAAGAAATCGCATGATAGGAGGTCACCCTGTCTGAAACCTCCTTTAGTTTCGAGTGGCTCGGTGAGGTCCTTCCCAATTCTGACTGAGCTGATGGTGTTGCTCAACGTCACTTTGCACAGCCGTATAAGTTTTGCGGGGAAACCAAATTCAGACATAGCGGCATATAGGCAGCTCCTTTTCGTGCTGTCGAAGGCGGCCTTAAAGTCGACGAAGAAGTGATGTGTGTCGATTCTCTTTTAACGGGTTTTTTCCAAGATTTGGCGCATTGTGAAAATCTGGTCGATGGTAGATTTACCAGGTCTGAAGCCGCACTGATAAGGTCCAATCAGCCGGTTCACGGTGGGCTTCAATATTTCTCACAATATACTTGAAAGGACCTTATATGCGATATTAAGAAGGCTGATTCCACGATAGTTGGTGCATTTTGCAGTATCCCCCTTCTTGTGGACTGGGCAAAGAACACTTAAATTCCAATCGTCGGGCATGCACTCGTCCACCCATATTTTGCTAAGGAGCTGTTGCATGCGCCTTACCAACTCCTCGCCGCCGTACTTGAATATCTCCGCAGGCAATCCATCAGCGCCCACGGCCTTGTTGTTTTTCAATCTGGTTACTGCTATTCTAACTTCCATCATCATCGATTGCGGGATCGGGTTCGTCATCTCTGCGCGGTGAATCGCTGCCTCCATTTAGGAGAGCAGAGAAGTGTGCCCGCCATAATCTAAGCACTCTCTGGACATCAGTAAGAATAATTAATGTTTCTAAAAAAAACTATCCGCTTTAGTTTAGAAAATTCAGTACAAAACGTTCCGGAATTTTTTTTTTTTTTTTTTTGTAATTTTTCATTTGGCAATTCGTAATTTGTCTAGTAAGTGTCTACGCTTATTTTTTGGCATTTTACTAAAATTTTGAAAAATATTTTCAAGTTTAATTTTTATAAGTATCAACTAGAGTACCCGGCAGACTTTGTTCTGCCTGAAAATTGGTTTTCCTTTATTTAAAAATTATTATTCTTGTACATCCCTAATTCCAGTTATTACCTTCGCCCTCCCAAACCTATTCCTTGTCCCACTCTCACTGCCATTTCCCCTCCTCTCCAACTCCCATTCCCAATCTCACTTCCACACCCTACTCCCACCAAATTTCCCATACCACAACTTCCACTCCCAGTTTCTCTCCCTCTCTCACCTCAATTTCCTCGTGTATGGAATCTCTTTACCAAATATTGACTACCTGCTTCACCTGGCCTTGTGATTTTAATATCTGGAAGCAGAGGAGGCGGGGCCCTCACTCCGCTGGAAGGTCCAGGTGGAAAACGATATAAACTCCCTTAGTGTGACCAATTGGCGCCAGTTGGCAGAGAGAAGAAGCGACTGGCGCGCCTTGTTGGACGGCTATAACCATTTAAACGGTTAAACGCCAATTAAACTTAAAGTAAACTTCGAGGGATCTCTTAGAGCCACAATAGAGGTAGATGGTCAGTTCAAGGGTGACCAAATGGCAGACGAGACGATACACGTGTACATTATTGATTCCAAAGTAGTGGAAGGAGGTGGATCTGCTGTATACGGTGCAGATCAGGATATACAGAGATCTTACAAGCTGCCAGATCACTATAGCGTTTTTCTGGCGCAAGTAGTGGCCGTAACCAAAGCAGTAGAAACACTGGAAGAAAACTACTTAAACTGCATTCGTATCAATGTTTATATTGACAGCCAATTAGCAATTAAGGCGAGGATTTCGCAAAGCACAGGAACACAAGGAGAAGCATACATCTATATAGGATCCCTGGACATATGGAAGTAGATGGGAATGAAAAAGCGAATGAAACAGCTAAAAAGGGCGCATCCTTTGAACCTTGCTCCGTTAGATTGGGCGAGACTAAGAATAGGCGAGCCGTACATATGATCGACCAAACAGGAAAGGCATGGACCCAACTGCGGGGCTGCAAAGTTTCGAAGATCATATGTAGGTTTACAACCTCAGGCTAACAACGTTACTCCTATCATTAAAAAGAGAGGACTGTAGACTCTTGACGGGTATTCTGACTGGAAACAGCCTTCTGGCGTCACATGCCTTTAAACTAGTGAGAGCAGATGTAGAAGGTGCGGGTTGGAGGACACGACTGTCAGATCTAAAAGCAGCAAGTGGCATAGGTCATAGAAAGCTTCTATTATTTGCCAAAAGGACGGAGTTATTTTATAAGATAAGTGCTGGTTTTTGATGGGGTTTTTCAGTTTGAACGTTAAATTAACTTCTGGTAACACTACGAATTCATTCAGTCTATGTGAAGTCCTCATGGACCGTCCAGCTCAACCTAACCTAAGCTAACGACTTTCAAATGGATGCAATTTTGATTGCACTTTTTTCGAAATCACCCACTGTGCGCCATTAAGTGAAGCTAACTGGCATGAAAACAAAATAAATGATAAAAGCGGACGGGCATATTAGATTTTTTAGGCTTATAACACTCACCACAATATACATACATAATTTTGCGTTATAATTAACCAAAAACTAGTTTTTATGTTATAGCTTTAATGATAAATTTTTCCCTTCAAGATTTTGTTAGAGCGTTTATCTTTCAGCTTTCACAGATTTCACTTTCATTGGTACTTAATGAGATTTCTCTTGTTTCATCTATCACTTTTGACTCGAAAATTCTTTATGCTCTTCATGGTCCACAACTCACCTCTGTAATACGATTTTCTTGAACTTTGCTTTTTTGGTATTGCCGGCTCTAGTCAAATCCAGCGCCATATGTAAATTGCATGCTTGTGAGATTTTTCACTCAACACGCTCACCGCTGGTTAGACAACAATTACTTTGCGTTGCACAGTTGTTGTATTTGGCATGCGAGCGCTTGACAATTTTCTGCTCAATGAAAAAGCAGATAACATTGGCTAGCGCAGTGCTTTAGACTGACGCTGCATCCGCCACAATACACAATTTGTCACACCACCCACACACGCACACAAGCGGACTCATGCACTCTCATGGATATATGTAAATGTGAATGTAAAGTTCCACAAACCGCATGCAATAAATTCTCATGCATACGTACGTACATACATGTGTTTGTAATACACACATATGTTAACATATATGTGGGGAATTCCATGCAAAACTATTGATGATATTAACGCCGTCTAATGTCACCTTCGTGTTAGGTGTGAGAAAGCTGGTGGATGTAATTGGAAATATTCAACTATCTCGACATCTATGAGATAAAAAAGCATGTGCAAGATCTTTGAATTCAGGTGAGCTAGTAGATTTTTCAGGTTATGAAGAAAGTTTTTAATATTCAATCTGAAATCTTGCTAATGCATCGATCATTCAGGCCTCTTCCGGTCTTCACAAAAAAAAAAATCATTTCGATTTTAAATTGACATCTTACAATATGTTTCTAGCTGTTCTAGCCTTTGTGTTACGTATGACCTCTTTTGCTTTGTTTTTCTGATATCTCTTGATAGGAGAAAAATTTTGGAATTTCCTTTCATGAATTTGTGTATTAAGCAAAATTCTTTCTTAAAAGTCTAAAAAGCAAAATTTAGCCCGTTCTAATAACTGTTAATAAATAAACTTACGTGGTCGCAAAATAAGATCATTACGTGACCAGAGCTGCTGTTCTGGGCATAAAAAGAAATCATCGTATAAAAAATAATAAAATTATAAAAATTGGATATCACAGATCTTTTAGAACATTTAGGAAGAGGGTTTTACGTTTAGTGATAGGGGGCTATTTTTTCCTAAAGATTTATGGAGATCTATATTTTCTATGGCGATTTCAAATGATAACTTCTTTAAGAGTGTTATTATTGTATGGAAAGCTTTTCATCGCAAAATACACTCGGATGTTATGCCAGATCACATCCGAGAGGTGTTCCTGCTCAAAAATCTTGTTTCAAAGTGTTTTGATGTTAATTCTTCAATTAGCTGAACTAAGAACCTGCGGTATAGTAGGCCAGCATGCTACGTATATGCCACGTCCACCATTTCACAAAAATACTGATATATAATAAATTTAACCAAGAATTCTTACCAACTGCATCAGAAGTTATCAAAGTTTTTACCAATAAGCATAACAAACAACAACAAAAAATACGTATGTAAGCCACAATTTTAGACAATATTGTCTTGAACATAACAATTTAGCATGTATCGTAAGATTTTCATATACACATATTTTGACGAATATTAGCATCACTAAGCTGATACTAAATAAATAATCACGCAACAATAAAAAAAACATGAAGCAGCCACTCGTATATACATAAACACATCAATCATCATTTACACACATAAATAAAAGGCAACGAAGAGATAACTCACACACAGATGTAGTCATCAGCTGAAGTTGTTAATCACACATACACACGCATATATGCAGTCCATTTACCAAGCAGGAGATACAGCAGTTCTAGAAGGCGAAACATCGAGACTAGAAATGTGCGAATGAAGCAACGGAGAGTATAAAACCAGCGCAAGCTGAGTAGTCAGTAATCAGTTTGATTTAAGCACGCTAATAGTTGCGAAGTGAAGTATAATTGTGAATATAATGGTAGTACTCCCAATGTAGGCAAATAAAGACCATATTGCAATACTGAATATTGGAGTGATTTATTCAACAGTTTAGCGACTCGAACGTTAGCAGAAGGTTTGGAATAAGGGGAATTTCCCTAAATTGGTTACAATATGTATATAAACCTAAAATTTGTCTATAAACCTAAGAATAATGAATAAAATTTACAAATGTTGAAAACTGCATCTGAGATTTAAACCTTTAAGCCAATGTACATAGAAATAATAGGGAGGGTAATTTCGTGACCTTAATAACACATGTGTAGTTTTTCTTACAGTAAAAGAAGGGCTAGTAAACGTATTGAAATTGTTCAACTTGGAACTATTTGATCCAACTTTGATTAAAATTTTAAGTAATTTCTCCTCTTCTAAATTGTTTTCAATTAAAAGTGACTATTTCTTTGATACGAAGCTAATGATATATAAAACTTATGTGTGTAATTTAAACGAAAAATTACCATTTTATAACAGTGACATGTTTAACCTGCCTTGTTAAATTTTGCAAAGAATGAGTGTTACCTCATTTTAGCTTATGACGGATGGGACAAATCAGATCATAAGTGTATAATACATGTTTGAAAAAATTTCAACTGGCTTGAACTTGATAAAACTCAATTCTTAATGGACTGGCTTATCTGCGTTACTTATTTCACGGTTTAAAAGACAATCATTTGATTCCGCAAGGTCTTCCTCGCTGGATTGACCTTACTTCAAATTAAATTTTCAATGAATGCTGCTCGAATTAAAACGAAAAAGTCTATGATTAGCGAAAATTAGAACTGCTTTGAAATCGATTTCGGATTTCGAAACAGCCCCTATAAGTTACTCATACGCCACGGTGTATCTCCAATAAAAACAGTCATCCGTGCGTAAATTGTTTCACCTAATCGATTATTTTGTATGTATCATAATACATGCATACATTTCACGCTTTTGAAATCAAGTACTCCCATCATATCTCCATATCTCCAAAACCCAGCAAATGTAGTAAAAATAGTTATTGAAAAAAGCGAGTGCGAAAAAAGCTAATTTCCGACACCCTCTGTCATCGCAGTCCGTTGGTATTTCGTTAAATCCTTTTGCGCCGATCATATACCCTACAATGCCGACATTTTCACAAACTATTGCATTTTAGATTATATTGGATTGGAATTGTTCATTTTCTTTCAAATCAAAATATTTTTTACATGTTTACATATATAAAATTGCCCCTTAAATTAATACATTGAAATTGAAGAAAAGTAAGGCATTCTGTAAAGTTATCTAAAACTTTAGTTTTGAATTCCATCTCAAATTAAATTAATGAATATATAAAAATGTGTGCGGGGTGAAAATAGTTAGTAAGTTATAACCTTGAAGTTAAAGCTACAAAATGCAAAATAAAATGTATAACAATAGAAAATAACAAGGTTGATTTTAAATTACTAAGTGGCAGGGTTCAGCATAGTTTTGATGTCGTCGTGTGACTGCTCTAATACAAATGATTTAATATTTTTTAAAAATTCACGCATATTTCTAATGACGGTACGAGAATGGGTAGTACGAGATGTGGGAACAACAACAAGTCCGAGTGAGTTTTGCTTCAAATTATAATTATCCGTGACTAGGCTGTGTAAATACCCACAACGCATAAAGAATATTTTTTAAGTTTTGTAATAGTTTTACTGGAATAATTTTCAGCTCTCTAAACAACTTCATGCTTTGGTGGAAACGGTTCACATTACATATTTTCCTTATGACACATTTTTGAATAGTAAGAAGCTGCTGGATTTTACTGTAAGACGCACCACTCCAGAAGCATATGCCATACTGAAGCTTAGAGTGAACCAAAGCATAATAAAGCGTCTTTAGCGTTGCGTTTTAACATATATTTCTTAGACTATAAAAATAGCGCACAGTAGATCGCATGTATGCCTTCAGGCGAGAAATATGTGTTGACCAACTTAAGGATTGGTCCGCAGGATCAAATCTTTCAATTGTGAAACACTTATCGCTACAATTTGTTTCATGATTAAACGATATGCCAGAGCACGAGATATTGCTAAGAGCGAAACGTCTACGGTCAGTGGCGTGGAATATAATGGTAATATCAGGTGACGTTCTTGGATGTAAATTGAAATAATAAGTTGAGTTTTATTGCTGACGATCAGTTTATGTTTAGCAAACCACACTCTCAACAAATTAACATCGAAGTTTGCGCCTGCTACCAAACCCCAGATAGTTCGATGAACTATAGGCTATAGCAAGGTCGTCTGCAAAAGCGGTAAGCTTTCCATAGAACGGCAAAGAAAATAAAGAATTCAAATAAGCAAGGAACAGTATTGGACCTAGAACAGACCCTTGAGTTACTCCTAAGGTAGTTGTCACAGAATTGCTTAAACAATTGCCAACCTTTACTTTCTGCACTCTTCCTGGTAAATATGATATGATTTTATTTTCCAGCTATTTTCATATGCTCATGGAATCAGTATTGATGTATCCTGATTCCTATCCTGATTCTTGCCAAGTATTGCTTACACTCTAACACGCTTCCAGATGTAGTGCTATGCGAGATTATTGCAGTTGCAGTCGTTAACGCCACAAGGATTTGTTTTCAGAGCTCCCGTTATACCAAACAGTGATAGCCCTTCTAATTTGTTTTATTTTTCTTTGTGAACTGTTCAGATTCACAAAAAAATTTAGGACTCAATACAGGGCCCGTATTGTGTTATACGATCTATGATCGAATTCAATTTTTTAAATCGCACTGAATTGGTCATTAGGATTGAGATAATACGTGATATATAGGCTGTAAGTGCTTATTAGATACATAAAGTGCATTTTTATGAAAAACTTAACAGATTCACATTTATCATTTGAGCGAAACTGAATTTACATCTGTGATCGTAAAACACGATTTGAGCCCAAAACTGCTAGCGATGGCTCAGACGAACGAAACATATCTTAACGATTTCGTCTAGCAATGTCATTCTCTATCATTTTTGGGCGTTTTTTTTACGTTATGACAAAGGGCAAAGCGTAAGCAACTGTCAAATGATATAATGCAAAGGCAGGAATGATTCGCCTCTGAGGCACAACGTAGGTTCGTTTCGTAATGAAGAATAGGGCCCTTAGATTTACATATAACTTGCATCTTGGCAAACGTCCGATCAGAATTTGGAGAAGTATGCGGTGCACCGCCCGCTATTACGAAAAGAATGGGAATGAAAGTTGGATTGGGATTGGAATTGAGGATTGAGAGTGGAAGTGAGAGTAGGTGTGGGAAGTGGACAAATGGAGAAGTGGAATAAAGGATGGATAAAAAATAAAAATAGAAAGGAGAAATGGAAGGTAAGTGGAATGAAGAGGGAAGTGATGTCCGCAGAAATCCCGACAAGACACAATCTATGTAGGAGGTAGGTAGGCCAAAATACAAACATAAAAAACTCCGAAAAGAAAATACAGTTACAACACAATGTCCCGGAAATCAAAACACAAAATAGATACAGCGAATGGTAAACATTTAAGCGATTTCTTAAAAAATGTCGTGTTCAGATTCAGTCTTGTAGGGAGTAGGTGTGGTGGGGATTTGATCCTATATGGATCATGTATTTTTGGACCCTGCACTTTAAGATTGGGTAATTCTGTACGACAGCATGACACTCTTAATATACGTCCTAAAATATCGGGAAGGGTGTCAAACAACACGGAAACTAAAAGTTTTGCGTCTATATTTTCTGCACAAAAATACTTTGGATCACGCTTGCGGTTTGGGAAGGACCATTTTGCTTTAACCTCCCTCCCGTTAATTTTGGACGGGTATTAAGACTGTCATGCTGTCCTATAGAATTGCCCGAGATTGTCCTAGAAGGTTAGACGTACTCATGTCAAATTGTTTCCGAAATAGTCGGGTACAAGTTACCGAAATGTAGCATATCTATATTCGCACAAGGTCCAACCACATCGACAACACTTTACAAAACTTCTTGGAAGTGTCTTTATCGTGAAACAACCACAACCACAACATGTTGTACACCCCACTATATGTTCGCAGGGCGCACTTTGTCGTATCAAATAGCTTACATTGATACTAGTGTTGTCTTGATGGGTATTCAATTCATCTGTCAACTTCGCCTGGAATGCCACGTAATGCACATACTATATACATACACTCATGCCTTTATTTATAAGTTTTTTGTTTTCAATTTTAATATTTTTGTTAATTTAACATATACTTACTTCCATGCATACTTCGTAATACATATATGCACATTAGGGTGGGTCAAATTTATTGTTGAAAAGGCACATCCAGTTTCTGAATCTATGGGCCATACTGACTAATATTGCCCATGGGACCATAGGTCTGAAATGAATTTCGAGCCTCCCTAATTTTGTTAGAAAATATTTTTTTTTAGAAATTTTTATTATTATTTTTGTTAGAAAATATTTTGGGCTATTTAAAAATTGATTTTGCAATATGGAAAAGTATAATATTCGTAGCTATAGGCCGCTTTCCTACTATTTTTAGAATTTTATCGCTTTTTTTTTTGTGGAAAATCGACGAAATTTTTTGTAAAAATCAACGAAAAGTTTACTTTTCCATATTGCAAATTCAATTTTTAAATAGCCCAAAATATTTTCTAATAATAATAATAATAAAAATTTATTTAATAATTTGGGAAAAATTTAAACAACGTGACATTAGGACGGACAAGGCGACAGCTGTTTCGATTATACCTTGTAAATCTCTTCAAAGCCTTTTCTCCCGGGAGTGGGATTTGAACCCGCACTCCTACGATAGTTGAAAGTGTTACAAACGCATTCAGTCACGTCATGCCTTAGTTGCTGTAAAGTTTTTTCCCAATTGCCTTCTCTGCATATTTAATCTTTTACACACTGCATTCTTCGTATGTAATTATGTGTTAAAGTTATGCTTGGTGGTAAGGCGGTTTTCAAAGAAACTTGGTATTGTTGCTGTTTTTGTTCTATTTATAGAACTACAACGAATTAACCAATTTTGTCTATTTGTATGTGTTAATCGGAGATTGCCCGTATTGCTTTGTATGAATACAAATAATAAAAATTAAAAAAAAAAAAATATTTTCTAACAAAATTAAGGAAGCTTGAAATTCATTTCAGACCTATGGTCCCATGAACAATATTACTCAGTATGACCTATAGATTCAGAAACTGGATGTGCACCTAAGTTCTTTTTCCCCATACAATTTGACCCGTCCTAATGTACATTAACCTGGGTCGATTTGTATGGACGAAAGTTAACCGATATCGCGCCATCGATTTGTCGATATGATTTGGGCTCAGGAAAAAAGTTCCACTACGCATACAAAAAAAAAATAATAATTTTCGGGCCTACGAAAAAAAATGGCGAAAGGGTCAATTTTTCGACCAAAACACTCCCCAAAACCTAAAAAAAAAATTTTTTTTTCAAAAAACTGTTGTAAAAACGTTGACGATAACAGGCCAAATCCTATCGAAAAATCGATGGTGCGATATCGGTTAATAATCGACCCAGTCTAATGTACACATATACATATATCGATAGCACGGCTCAAATTGCTTTAGTTAATACAACTTTTCTCTCAAAACCATGTCTCTACTATATTTCCATTGCACAATGAATGTCAGTATGTTTGTATGTATGTAATTGAGTTAAGCAATGCAATCTGTAGATTTTTTTCTTTATGCAACAAAAAAAAAACATGAAAAGATTTAGCGCTTCATAGATATTGTTAAATATGTTTGACGATTGCTATCGTATCGCTTTTTCCACTTATTCGTCAGATATTATAACAAGAAAAACCACAAAAAAACAAGTAAGGAAGTCTAAGTTCGGTTGAAACCCAGCATTACATACCCAGCTGTACACTTGAAATGTTGTTGTTGTCCAGAAACGTTGGGAAATGCATTGTAAGAAAGGGGCAGTGCCACACCCATTTTTCAAGATTTGAACTTTTTCCTATTTCTTGTTATAATGGCACGAAATACGATTGGTACATAACTACTTTTCGCTAAGATTTAACTTATTATTTTTGCCTACGACCCTTTTTAAAGTCATTTATATAAAAGTGGGCATGGTTCTTAACCAATCTGATCCATTTTTACTAGAAATATTTCCTGCTATAAGGAAAATATATGTACCCAATTGTGTTACGATCCGTTAATTTTTCTTCGAGTTATGGCCCCCGAAACATTGGAAATTGCTTAGTCTTTAAAAGGAGCGGTGCCACACCCATTTTTTTAAATTTGAAGTTTTTCCTATTTACTATTATAAATCCAATTGGGAAATGAAATACCATTAATATAAAGCTCTTTTTTGCAAAGATATAGCTTATTTTATTCGTCCACGACCCTTTTAAAAATCTTTTATATAAAAGTGAGCGTGGTCCTTAACCGATTTCGTTGATTTTTCTCCAAAGCATTCCTTATAGTAAAGGCAATCTCTCTGCCGAAGTTTGTTACGATAGGTTTAACGATTTTTGATTTATGATTAATAATATTTGTAAAATAGATTTTATCACAAGCGGGCGGCGCCACGCCCATTTTAAACAATTTTTTCAAATTTTTATCAAGATTCTCAATATCAGTCCCCTCGTCAAATTTCAACATCCTGAGTGTATTATTTACTAAATAGGCAGGTTTTCCAAAATGTTATATATATAAAAAGTGGGTGTGGTTATCATCCGATTTCGCTCATTTTCAATACCAATCTATTCTGGGTCCAGATAAGCTCGTATACCAAATTTGGTGAAGATATCTCAATATTTACTCAAGTTATCGTGTTAACGAACAGACGGACGGACATGGCTCAATCAAACTTTTTTGATACTGATGATTTTGATATATGAAAGTCTATATCTATCTCGATTCCTTTATACCTGTGCAACCAACCGTTATCCAATCAAAGTTATAATACCTTGTGTACAAGTACAGCTGGGTATAAAAATCTAAATATATAAAAAAACACAAAGATATGAGACTTTAATGAAGCCTTTGCGATTGGCGCACTTACTTTAAGCGGGAGTCATTGGTGCCTTATGTCGTATCGCTATAGTCGTATCCCTAACGTAATCAGCTGTTTATCGTTACGACGGTAAACCAAAAACCAATTGGTTGGCTACATACGGTTACGACCTTAGCGGCACCAATAATCGATTGCATTGATTCCCATATGGTTGGTCGAATCAGCTGTTGTAAGATTACCGATACGGTTACCGATAAAGCACCAATGTCTGCAGCTTTAGCTTTGACACTTTACCGCTACGAAGACGTTGCAAAAACGATACACAACAACACAATAAAAAAAAAACTAACTTAACAATTATAAACAAATAATACTAGCAATTTATTACAAATTATTAGCCAAATCAGCAAATTAGCACACACAATATTTTGCTTCGTAAAAAAACAATTTTTTGGGCTTAATCGATCGTTTCGATTTTCAGCGCGTCACGATTTTCCTTGAATTCACTTTCAATTCGCGAAATTTTCTTCTAGACGAAAAAAAAAGACACGTCATTATCACCGCCACCGCTCGGTTCACTTTGGTGTACTCACCGCACGTTGATCACCGTTGACTGAATCGATCTATCTCCATGCCGCGCGACTGTAGCGCGAAATACAACGAAATCGCATTCAACTATGCTCGGCAGTGGCTGCTGCTAATCTTGTTAGTGGCGTGGAGGAGTCATTGCTGCTATGTTACTGTTAGTTTGTCAGCTGTTTTGTTTTTTAATTTAAATTTTATAATATAACAACAATCAATCTATATAGCTACACACATACCTCATTGAATAAAATATGTCAAGTCAATAAATAGCAATACTCGCTGAGCAACGGTATTTGTTTTTGCATCATATTCAAATTTGTAAAAGCTCTGTTACCTCTAGAGGTACCGACTCTCCATAACAACAGCATCCGCTAGCTCTAACAACAACTACTATCGCATGCACCTCAAATTTTTTGTTCTCCTCGATATACCACCACCCTCTTAATCCGCTTCAACTAACGTGGATATTCTATACACCTTGCTTATATGTACATACATATGAGTATGCGTGTTTGGTTGCGTACCCAACAAGTCGCCAGCAGCTACCGCGCAGCTTCTCAGACTTGGAGATACGTATCAATTTTCTTAATGTTGACTCATGAGGAGCGTTTAATGTGACTTTTAAAGACGACACAGCCACTGCCGCTGATCAAGATTTCAGTGCGCGCGTAGCAAACTGTTATGCTTAGACGCTCAGATTGGGTGCTATTTGGACTGCTCTTGGTTCAGATGATTTTGTTTTTGATATGCTTATTATACTTAGCGTGCTTTGTTTGGATAACTGTTGGTTGTACAGATATAAAGGAATCGATATAGATATAGACTTCCATATATCAAAATCATCAGTGTCGAAATAAAACATTTGATTAAGCCATGTCCCTACGCCCGTCCGTCTGTCCGTCCGTTAACACGATAACTTGACCAAATATTGAGATACATATCTTCAGCAAATTTGGTATACGGGCTTATCTGGACCCAGAATAGATTGGTATTGAAAATGACCAAAATCGAACAATAACCGCATCCACTTTTTCGATATCGAAAAATGAAAAAAAATGAGATAATCCAAAAACGAATACCGCTAAGTTTGATAGGTGTATTGGTCTTATGACGCAAAACATAAATTCCAAAAAATTTTGGAATATGGGCGTGGCACCACCCACATTTAGAAGAAGAAAATTTGGGAGCTTTACAAGCCGTAAATCAAAAGTCATTAAAGATATTGCATTGTAATTTGGCAGAGATAATCAAAATCAGATCAAGAACCACGCCCACTTTTGTATAGAGGACCTGCGGTATATGTGGTATAGGCGGCTAATGTGGTACACCCTTATATCTCACGTTCCAAATAATATTTTAAGATGGCAATTATGACACTTCGTTTGGAATTAAAAAAAAAACAAGTAAGGAAGGTTAAGTTCGGGTGTAACCGAACATTACATACTCAGTTGAGAGCTATGGTGACAACATAAGGGAAAAAAAACATGTAGGAAAATAAACCGAGAGAAACCCTGGAATGTGTATCAAATGAAAGGCATTAAAGAGTATTTTATGAGGGAGTGGGCCATAGTTCTATAGGTGGACGCCATTTAGGGATATAGCCATAAAGGTGGATCAGGGTTGACTCTAGAATGCGTTTGTACGATATGGGTATCAAATTAAAGGTATTAATGAGGGTTTTGAAAGGGAGTGGTGGTTGTTGTATAGGTGGTCGCCTTTTCGAGATATTGCCATAAAGGTGGACCAGGGGGACTCTAGAATGCCTTTGTAAGATATGGGTATCAAATGAAAGGTGTTAATGAGTATTTTAAAAGGGAGTAATCCTTAGTTCCATAGGTGGACGCCGTTTCGAGATATCGCCACAAAGGTGGACCAGGGGTGACCCTTGAATTTGTTTGTACAATATGGGCATCAAACGAATGGTGTTAATGAGTATTTTAAAAGGGAGTGGGCCTTCGTTCTATAGGTGTTCGCCTTTTCGAGATATCGCCATAAAGGTGGACCAGGGGTGTCTTTAGAATATGTTTGTACGATATGGGTATCAAATGAAAAGTGTTAATGAGTATTTTAAAAGGGCGTGGGGCTTAGTTCTATAGGTGGACGCCTTTTCGAGATATCGCCATAAAGGTGGACCAGGGGTGACTTTAGAATGAGTTTGTACGATATGGGTATCAAATTAAAGGTATTATTGAGAGTTTTAAAAGGGAGTGGTGGGAAGGCGTTTTCCAGATATCGACCAAAATGTGGACCAGGGTGACCCAGAACATCATCTGTTGGATACCGCTAATTTATTTATATATGTAATACCTGCCAAGATTTTAAGGGTTTTTTATTTCGCCCTGCAGAACTTTTTCATTTTCTTCTACTTAATATGGTAGGTGTCACACACATTTTACAAAGTTTTTTTCTAAAGTTATATTTCGCGTCAATAAAACAATCCAATTACCTTACCATGTTTCATCCCTTTTTTCATATTGGGTATAGAATTATGGCTTTTTTTCATTTTTCGTAATTTTCGATATCGAAAAAGTGGGCGTGGTCATAGTCGGATTTCGTTCATTTTTCATACCAAGATAAAGTGAGTTCAGATAAGTACGTGAACTGAGTTTAGTAAAGATATATCGATTTTTGCTCAAGTTATCGTGTTAAAAGCCATGCGGAAGGACAGACGGACGACTGTGTATAAAAACTGGGCGTGGCATCAACCGATTTCGCCCATTTTCACAGAAAACAGTTAACGTCATAAAATCTATGCCCCTACCAAATTTCAAAAGGATTGGTTAATTTTTGTTCGACTTATGGCGTTAAAAGTATCCTAGACAAATTAAATGAAAAAGGGCGGAGCCACGCCCATTTTGAAAATTTCTGTTATTTTTGTATTTTGTTGCACCATATCATTACTGCAGTTGAATGTTGACATAATTTACTTATATACTGTAAAGATATTATATTTTTTGTTAAAATTTTACTTATTAAGCGTACATATAGTAATAGGAGTAACGTTTCTGCCAAATTTCATCACGATATCTTCAACGACTGCCAAATTACAGCTTGCAAAAGTTTTAAATTACCTTCTTTTAAAAGTGGGCGGTGCCACGCCCATTGTCCAAAATTTTATTAATTTTCTATTCTGCGTCATATGTTCAACTCACCAACCAAGTTTCGTCGCTTTAGCTGTCATTTGTAATGAATTATCGCACTTTTTCGGTTTTTCGAAATTTTCGATATCGAAAAAGTGGGCGTGGTTATAGTCCGATATCGTTCATTTTAAATAGCGATCTGAGATGAGTGCTCAGGAACCTACATACCAAATTTCATCAAGATACCTCAAAATTTACTCAAGTTATCGTGTTAACGGACGGACGGACGGACGGACGGACGGACATGGCTCAATCAAATTTTTTTTCGATCCTGATTATTTTGATATATGGAAGTCTATATCTATCTCGATTCCTTTATATATGTACAACCAACCGTTATCCAATCAAACTTAATATACTCTGTGAGCTCTGCTCAACTGAGTATAAAAAATAGGAGTGACGTTTGGTTGCGCTGCCTTTGAACACACATTACCTTTTAGTTGAGCAAAACATCTGATAGTGAGTGGTTGACTTTTTTCATAGGTCTACTATTTTCTTTCGTTTCTCTTAAATAAAGTGCGATTTTCTGTTCTGTAAAATCAATTTGTAATAAAGTAAGTGCTAAATTTTATGATATAAGTGATATTATCAGCAAATTTTGAGAGTGAGTGTTTTTATTTGATCATTAATTGAAGTGCACCGAATCGGCCTTTGTGGTACATTTGATGGCGGCTAATGTGGTACCATACCACATTACCCTCCAAAAATATAGAAGGTTTCTTTGAAGTAGTAAAAAATCCTTTTTTTTATTTTAGATGCCGAAGAAGGGACAAATCAGAAAGTGGAATCAATGTGACATGACTGCTGCAATAAGAGCCGTGCGCAAAGGCGATTATGGAATTTTGTCGGCGTCCAAATTATTTGGCGTACCACATACAACCTTACAAAGAATGGCTCGAAGTAAGAAGTGCATACCTGAGTTATTTCGTGTGAAATTGGGTTGTAAGCCAGTCTTCAATGAAGTTGAATATTTGCTTGACATGGAGTCTCGATTTTGGGGTCTCACAAGAGAAGACGTTCGTTCTTTGGCTTTTCAGTTAGCGAAACAGAACCACATTAAGAATCCATTTTCGACTCTGTATGATTCCGCTGGAAAAGACTGGTTAAACGCTTTCTGTAAACGCCATAAAGATAAGTTAAGCCTCCGTTCTCCCACTGGAACTTCGTTTGACAGAGCTAAAGGTTTCAATAAAGAAAATGTGAAGGGTTTTTTTGACTTGCTTGAGCAAGAATTTGAAAAGTATCAATTTCCACCTACTCATATTTTTAATGTGAATGAGACAGGACTTTCTATCGTACAAAACAAAGTGTCAAAAGTTATTGGAAAAATAGGTAAAAAGCAAATCGGGGCCATGACTTCAGCCGTGCGTGGGTCGCTTATAACAGTGATAAGTTGCATGAGCGCATCTGGAAATTTTGTGTCCCCATACTTTATTTTTCCCAGAAAAAATCACAATGTTCATCTAATGAAGAATGCGCGCCCAGGTTCGCAATCTTCGTGCCACTTATCCGGTTGGGTGCAAACCGACATATTCACTAAATGGGTCCTTCGCTTTCTTGAATTTACAAAACCTACGAAGGAAGAACCAATAATGTTGAATGGACACCACAGTCACACCCGAAATATAGAAGTAATCAACTTAGCTCGTGAAAACGAAGTGGTTTTAATATCACTGCCCCCACATTCCATTCATAAAATTCAACCTCTCGACCGATCTTTTATGAGCCCACTTAAGACTTATTATAGCAACGAAGTGAAGCGTTTTATGAGAGAAAATGGACGAAAAGTAACACAATACGATTTGGTTGGTCTCTTTTCTAAAGCGTATTTCAAAGTTCAGTCTGGCCAGGTTGCAGTTAATGGTTTCAGGTGTACTGGTATATATCCGTTCGATCGGAATATTTTTACTGACGCGGATTTCTTTGCTGCGAAATCTTTATTGAGCACGTAACTGCCGATAACTCTGAAGATCCTGAGCCAGATAAGGTAACTTCAGATTATATATTGCCGGAGACTGCACAATAGAGGTTTACGCCGATCACTTTATCGGCGGCGGTGGCGTAGGCTCTATTATATACCGGCGGCGTAGGCGTATGCGGCGCGCCGGCGTACGCCGGTTTTCTTACTTTAAAAGCTTGATTTTTCTATTTAAAAAAATAATATTTAGGAAAGGTTTTGTTTATATGTATTTAAGGAAATCAACGTGTTGGCCATTTCGGAAAGATCCGGGGTTTTTGCATCAAAATCTCGCAGACCGTTCAAAAATTTTCAGGAGTAGCTCCTTGCGAAGGGATTGTCCCTCGTTCGCATGCCCCAGAGAGGCTTCGAACCTAACCCCGGTCTTTGGAATTGGTACTGCTGCGTCTGCTGAAAAGAAATAGAGACACATAAAATGGTCACACTTGTGCAAAGCGTAAATCCTAATAATCGTTGCGAACACAATTTCTTTAAATTATTTTTGGCTCCTTGGCGGTCACGCACAAATGCGACTTACGGTTGCTATTAATGGTCCATTAATACTCATGACTACTCGGCGGCCACCGCGGTGTGATCGTAGCGTGCTCCGCCTACTACACCGAGTGCCCTGGGTTCACATCCCGGCAAGCAACATCAAATTTTTAGAAATAAGGTTTTTCAATTAGAAGAAAGGTTTTCTAAGCGGGGTCGCCCTTCGGAAGTGTTTGGCAAGCACTCCGAGTGTATTTCTGCCATGAAAAGCCCTCAGTGAAAACTCATCTGCCTTGCAGATGCCGTTCGGAGTCGGCATAAAACAAGTAGGTCCCATCCCGCCAATTTATAGGAAAAATTAAAAAGGAGCACGACGCAAATTGGAAGAGAAGCTCGGCCTAAAATCTCTTCGGAGGTTATCGCGCCTTACATTTATTTTTTTATAATACTCATGATACTCGTGGCACAGGACACCTCCATTTTTTTCCAGCTGTTTTTAAAAGCTACAATTCCCGATGTGCGAACAGTAGTAATCCCGACCACCAGTCGCTACCACGCCTCCTGACCCTCACACCATGTGCCAGCACAGAAGCTATAGGACTGCGACTTCGAACTCATACTTTCGTCGACGTCACTTTCCTAGAAGCTCTAGGTGTAGCTCCGAAAACTTTCTAACGGATGTTTTTGTTGCGCTATGCTACCGAGCTACACCAGAGAAACACCTTGACACGTTAGGGAGTGACTATTCGGCCAAGGATGCCTCCCTCGAAATCATAAGCAGTCTAAGTGGATGACATTGCGTAACTCATGGGTAAAAATCGTATAATCCTCGGCGCATCTACATAAAAAATTACCCTGAATAAAATTTTGAAAATGTAGACCAAAGTTTGCAGACATTTGTGTTCACAACATTGATTTCAATAGTCTTCGTTAAATCAAAACGATATTTTACAATGCAAGTCGACCGATTTTAAGTTGAAAATTGTTAATACTGTTTTCCGTCCTTATGATATAAGAGCTCATTACGGATGTCCGCGTAGCTTCAGTTTTCAGAATAGTTTGACTGTCCACTACATTCGGGTAGTAGCACACACGGTCATTAGTTCGACTCTCTTGATAAAGCTTTTGTGTCACCATTTTGAGTGTTCTTGAGAGGCCTCACCTGGTAAATATATGTGCCTACGTATTCACATTTGTAAAAGGAGCCGTAACGTATTGGTGATATTTAAACTTTGTTGATAGGCTGTAATCAATGTGATTCACTCCAAGGGACTAGTTTTGGGTAGGGCTGCCAACTTTAGGAAATGTTAAACCGGGAGACTTGGGTGTTGAAGGATGAAGTGTGAAAATCACAATTTACATTTCAGACGCTATTTTATAGTTTCGAAAATAAACAACAGATCTTTGAATGTAAGCCCAAATGATTTTTCAAACCCTTCTCATACGTACATATATCCTCAACTTAAGTATGAGGTAAGAATAATTTCAAAGGAGTGTTTATGCCCCTAGAACCTACTAAAGGATTTTGCATCACTGATTTCGCTTATTCTTGAGGACAATTTAAAAACATGTTTGCCTTGGGTCATTTTATTTGAATTATGCAAGGTAGGTAGGTTGAACTGGCCGGTCCATGAGAACCTCACATAGACTTATTGAGTCCGTAGTGTTACCAGAAGTTTGTTTTGACGACCAAACTGAAAAACCCAGGACCTATGTTATAAAATAACTCCGTCCTCTTGGCAAATACTAGAAGCTTCCTAGGACTTAAGCCTCTTACTGCTTCTAGATCTGACAGCTGTATCACTCCTAATAGCTGGCGTCTTAGCCTGGCAAGTGCAGGGCACGAGCACAGAACGTGATCTATCGTTTCCTCCTCCAACCCGCTCTTCCTACATCTGCTATCACTGACCAAGCCTAATTTAAAGGCATGTGAAGCCAGAAGGCAGTGTCCAGTCAGAATACCCGTCATGAGTCTACAGTCCTCTCTTTTTAATGATAGGAGCAACTGTGTTAGTCTAAGGTTGTAAGACCTACACATAATCTTCGACACTTTACAGCCCCGCGTTTGAACCCACGCCTTTCCCGCTTGGTCGATCATGTGCACCTCTTCGCTTAATCTCGCCCAATCTAATTGGGTCATCTACGGAGCAAGCTTCAAGGGATGCGCCCTTTTTAGCTAGTTCGTCCGCTTTTTCATTCCCATCTATTCCCATATGCCTTGGGACCCAATATGGATGTATGCTTCTCCCTGTCCCGATTCTCTCCAGAGACTGCTTACACTCTAACACGCACTTAGATGATTTGCTATGCGAGATTATTGCCTTAATTGCTGCTTGACTGTCAACATAGAAGTTAACACGGTTGCAGCTTAAGCTATTCTCTTCCAGGGTTTCTACTGCTTTGGTTACGGCTAATATTTCCGCTTGGAAAACGCTACAGTAATGCGACAGCCTGTAGGATCTGCTTATTTCCGGATCAGCGCATATACCGCAGACCCTACTCATTCCACTACTTTGGAACCATCGGTTTACACATGTATCGCCTCGTCCGCCATTTGCCCACCCTTGCGCCACCCGTCCACCTCTGTTGTGGCCTTAAGATCTCCCTCGAAGCGCAGATAGGGAATCATGTAGTCTGTTCGTCTTGTGATTGATGACGCTATACTACTATGGCCATATGGTCGGCACTCAAGCTGCCCCGAAGCACCGAGCCTGGTTGCGGTCGTTAACGCTTTGTTCTTTGCTACCAGGTCTACAGGTGGGATGTTCAGAATGGCATACAGTGCAGCCGTCGGGGTTGTTTTCAGGGCTCCAGTAATGCTAAGCGTCGATAGTCTGCATACCCCCTCTAATTGTTTGAGGTATGTTGTTTTCTGTGTGGCTTTCCACCAAACAAGAAATCCATAGTATAGAATAGGGCTTACAATCGCTGTAAAAACCCAATGAGAAATAGAGGGCGATAGGCCCCACGTACACCCCAGCATTATCTTACATGCATAGAGTGCCACTGAGGCCTTCTTGAACCTCTCCTCCACGTTGAGCTTCCATGACAGCTTACTGTCTAGGATGATTCCTAGATATTTTGTGCAAGGTTTCTCCTGTAAGGTCACCCCTCCTAGCTTAGGCCTGGGGTGGCTTTCCGTAATTCGATGGTCGGCACTCGTCGGTACGATACTTCAATTCGATATCGAACCCTCGACGAGGCCGTTTTGGTTTCCGTATTTCGATAAAGGCACTCTCGTTCTCATATTTTAGGAAGTTTTTGGAAAGTGATTTGTGGCTGTCAAAAAGTGTGTGCCATAAATAAAAAATAAAAAGCAAAAAATGTTTAATTGGCGTTATTTTTTGATTTTGGACGATTTTAGTGCGGAAAACTCGTCAATTAATAGGAGAAAGATAAGAGATGCATCTAATTCTATGGAGTTGCCACAAAAACAGTAAGATTATACACATTTCAAAGAGTAAGTTTTAAATCTGTACATTTGCATTTCACAGCTTCCAAACAAAATACCGGCTAACCAAAGAGATTTTTATGGAAGTATTAAGAGAAATCAACCTAAGGGAAGGTGTACGAAGCACGTATATTCCTCCGATTTTGAGGCTAGCAGCAACACTGGAGATATTAGCAGGTGGCGGTTACCAATGGCAAACTGGTGGAGCACACACAGCACCAATGGGGCATAGTACATTGTCGAAGGTTTTTCGCAGTACTTTGGTATCTATGGATGAACATCTTTGTAGAAAGTGCATACTTTTTGAAAAAGACTTTCAGCCGTGCAAGGAGTGGTTTAACCAGAAATAAAATTTTCCTGGAGGTAATGCAGCTCAATAAATTAATTAATAACGAAAGTTTAGTTTTTTTAAATTCATTCCAGTCATTGGTGCCGTTGATGGTACTCATTTGCAGTTGCTAAGACCTGTGGAAAATGAACATATATATTTCAATAGAAAAGGAAAGCATAGCATTAATGCGATGATTGTAAGTATATGTGTACGTGCATACCTATATACATATGTTCTATAGAACTGTTTATATGCCCACAATATGGAGGTGCTGCCCACGACTCATTTGTGTGGAAGGCCTCAAAAGAGCGACTGGTAATGGAGCGACAATACAACAGTGGGAATAGAAACTCGTGGCTATTGGGTGATTCGGGATACCCCCTTGAACCATGGCTAATGACTCCGTACCGGTTACGAGAAGATGAGCCAGACGAAAGGAAAAGCTTTTTTAATGATACTCACAGCAAAGCTAGGAGCATTGTTGAAAGAACTATTGGCGTTTACAAAGGTTAGTTTATTAATTAAATCTATTTTAAATATATTAACTTTAATTGCATCGTCCCGTTTAGGCCGCTGGAGGATATTATCAGACGACAGAAAACCAAGATATAGCCCAACAATTGTTGCGAAAATTGCAAACGTGTGTGCCGCTCTTCATAATGTGTGCATTAGCCGAAATATTCCTTTTCGTACCAACAATGAAGTTATAACTTCTAGGGAAGAAGGAGTGATAGAACCTACCCCGCCAGACACAGGCAACCGAGAAGCAGATAGAATAAGAAATAGAATAAAAGACCATCTTTTCCATTCAGCTATGTAAGAATTTCATTTTAATTGGTAGCAAATAAAGTAAAATTGTTTGTAAATTGGTAATAAATAAAATATAATTGCACTTAATTCTCGTAAAAGTTCACTCATAGAACGAATTAATTAAATAAAAAATAGATAAACATTGTACTTATTTAACACATACATATAGGTAGCTTCATTTGTTATTCATTTTTCGTTTCAGCAAAGAGAGTTCAACTTTTACTTTTTCCAAATCCGCCTCCATTACTTGCACTTTAATTTTCTTATACTGAACTTCAATTGCAATTTGTTTTTCCATTAACTGCAGCTTCTTTTGTCCAATTTCGTTGCTTTCTTTTAAGAGCCTTAACATTTCAGTTTGAAATTTTTCCTGATTATCTATTTCTTTTTCAATAATTTTCATTTTGGGATCTGTAAGTTTTCTTGCTCTGGGAGTTTGTGGTGGCTCGTTGTCGCTTACTGATCCTGAAGTTATATTATCTCTTGGCGACTCACTTGGCGCTTTATTCTCGTCGTTGCTAGAGGAACTATATGCGCTCGAAATTGCTGTGAAGCAGTCGTTTATGAATGCTTCTTCCGACTGCTTAGAAGAACAAAGATGGTCTATATTGCTTCCATGTGACGTAGCGCCTGGAACTCCCAACAAATGTTCATTTATTTTTGCTACGGCAATTATTCGTTCTTCCGTGTCGTTTAAAGAAACGGCGTCATATGGACCACCGCCAGTTCTTTTCAAAGTTGTGTTAGTTTGCGTTTCGTGTTATATTTGTAGTCAGTCCATACCTAGAAGAAATAAAAGTATGTTGTTACCACAAACAATACATCTTCAAAGAGAATTTGTATAATTTCTAATGCCACAACGCACTTTCTGCCATGCCTGCGTCACCTTTACAGGAGGACCGTTATTATTTAGCAGGTCCGTTAATTTGCTCCATAGCTGTTTTTTCTTCGCGCGGCCGTTATTAGTATTTTGTAAGCTATATTTAGCTAACGCATTATGCTTTTCCATAAATTCAACTAGTAATTTAAGTTGAGCAGCGTTTGTTTGTTGGCTCCTATGTAAATAAATATCAAATATGTTAAATCACAAAAATATTAAAATTTTTAACTTACATTTTGATGCGGTTAATAGCTGCGAAAAAGAAAAACGATAGCAAAATTGGTGTCGAACTGTTTACATCGAACGTTCGATACAACGCGACGATATTTTTTGTTAGAGAAAGCAAAAATGATACTTCGACACTCGTTTCTGCTCGATATCGAAATACGGAAAACCACCCCTGGTCCAATTTGGGACCTTGTACCTCTTTGTAAACAAGACCATATCCGTCTTCTCCGCATTGACTTTCAACCCGACATTAGATGCCCAGGTATGAATATCCCGAACCGCCCGATCCATCAAAAAACTAATCGTTGGAAGGCACTTTCCACTTATGACAATTGCAACGTCATCTGCGTAACCCGTAAGTTTTACGGGTCCCTCATCGAATTGCCTGAGCTGTTGGTTGATGACCAGCGTCCACAGCAGAGGTGATAGCACCCCTCCCTGCGGCATGCCCCTGTCCACTGATTTTGCAAAGTCAGCATATAAATTTATTATATAACTTTTATTTTAGTATTTTGTTTGAATAACGTGCTGAATTGGGTGATGGAAAGTCCGTGTTAAGCTGACATCGAAAGCGCCTGTTATTTTAAATAACTTTTGAATAGTTATAAAGAGTTAAATTTCGCAATTAGTTTCTTATAACTGGCAGTGATGCGCATCCGTTGATACCACTTTCGACCATATCCGACCAATTTTCGACATGAACAATAAATGCCCTAACAGTCTTAAACGTGTAGAAAATATAGTAACGCGCCGGACGCAGCGCCGCCACGCCGATATTTTTGACATTCGGCGGCGGCGTGCGAAAAACGACCAAACTCGGCGGTGGCGGCGGCGTTTATCGGCGGCGTATATCTCTACTGCACAACAAGCAATTACACCTGCATCTAATATAAATCAGGTCCCTTCTCCAGAACCTGTGGCATCCACAAGTAAAGGAGTTGTTTCACCATTGCAGATTTCACCTTTGCCAAAAATCAGAAAACCAGCGGCTAATGGCAGAGGAAGAAAATCAAAAGCGACAGTACTAACAAAATTACCTTATAAGAACCTGTTGGAAGAAAGAATTCTAAAAATCCAGGAAAAAGAAAAGGCTAAAGCTAAAAAAGTAAAACCATTGACGAAACCTCCGAAAAAGCCCGAAAAGATAACAACGAAGATTTAACCAGTGACTCCGAAGTAAGCGTGGTTTACGCAGAATCGGACCAAGGAAACTTCGTTGAAACGCCCCCAGATGGAGCCATTTGCTCTTTTTGCACAAAACTTTGGAAGGATGACAGAAATGTATCAGAATGGAGTGCATGTATATCGCTTGTATTCCCAGGAAAAATCCAATTTTTGTTTGCGAGTCTTGCGATAACTGAGCGCAGACCATTTCAATAGTTACGTTCCATTCCTTTTAAAACCTATGTATTTTTTATCTAAACTAAAATGGAGCCAAGGAGGCATTTTATGTTATCTAATGATAAGATTTTATTTTAAAAAATGTTAATTTTCAGAAATTTTTTCCAGAAAATACTTTTCAAAGCCTCCGATGCATTTGCTACTGATTCATGGAAGTTAGAACAGCAGGCACTGATATTTTATTTTTGTTACCTTTTGTTTATTAAATACATGTTTCTATAATAAAATTTAATAACTTTAAAATGTTTTATTTAATTTTTCCCTCAGTAAAACTTATTTGAGTACACTTCGGGTAATGTGGTACAGTATACCAAATTAAACTACGCTTGTATACCTATTACCTTCCAATTTTTGAGGAAGCGGCTTTTCAGGTTGCTGCATATTTCGTCTTATAAAATGTAAACTGTCAGTGATACACAAGTTTTGTCCACATATATCGTACGTAATATTTCTCCAAACAGCATGTGCTAGAAAAGACTGAAATTGGACTTGTAGTTTGGCAGAAATTACGCGTCAACCAAAAGGTATACCACAATTGCCGCAGTTCCTTTAGAAGATTTTTAAAAGGGTTGTGGATGAATGAAATAAGTTATATCTTTGCAAAAAGGAACTTTATATCAATGGTCTTTCATATCCCAAATGGAAGTATAACAAGAAAAACCAAAAAATTCAAATTTTTGATAGTGGGCGTGGCACCGTCCCTTTTTGACTAAGAAATTTTCTATGTTTCGAGAGCCATAACGCGGAGAAAAATTAACGGATTGTAATAAGACTGGGTGCAAATATTTTACTTATAGCAGGAAATATACCAGTAATAAATAATAGTTTAAAAAAACTAAAAAAACACGCTTTTATAGCTAACCGAAGTAAAAAAATAGAAAATAAAAATTAAAAAGGGTTTATATAACAGTAGTAGAATGTCAAACAATCGTTTACAGTTAATCACCTCAAAATAAAATTTAAGTTATTAACAGAATAATTTAATTCAGAGTAAAAAGCGTGGGGTGCATTTGACACATTTCATGTCTTTCCTCTCAGATAGTTGCCAATAGAATGTTTGTAACATTCAATATCAAGCACCCCACGCATTTTACTGTGAATTAAATTATTCTGTTAATAACTTAAATTTTATTATAATTTTATTTTGAGGTGATTAACTGTAAACGATTGTTTGACCTTCTACTAATGTTATATAAACTCTTTTTAATTGAAAATTATTTTCTATTTTTTAGTTCGGTTTGCTATAAAACCGTATTTTTTAGTTTTTTTAAACTATTATTTATTTTTAATTTTTTAGTTCAAGTAATTTTAAAAGTTTTAGTAGAGAGTGATGAAACCTCGAAACGCCAGTGGTCCATGGATCCCGAAACAACAGTGGAAGTGGATCGAGGCTGCGCTCGCTACGGTGGCCGTTAAGGTTAAGAAAGACAACCCTGGTCCACCGCCATCTTACACCGATGCAGGGTGGTTCCAGGGCAATGTCAAGCTAATTGCCTGTGACGACGCCAGGTCGGTAAACCTCTATAGGGCCGATGTCACGCTGATAGGGGTGGTATATCCGTGCGCGCGCCTCAAGGTAGTGGAGGCGCGTGATATCCCCTCACGACCAAGGGCTAGAGCCTGGGTTCTAGTGACGCCAACGGACCCAGCTGACATCCTGGAGCTGCTCCAGGAGTACAACCCGCCACAGGTTTGGAAGTCAACCCGGATAAAACCGAGCTTGTTCTCTTCACGAGGAGGTACAAAGTACCAAATCTTACACCGCCAAGAATTGGAGGTACGTTCTTAGCGTTTAGCGATCAAGTCAAATATTTGGGAGTCATTCTGGATAGGAAGCTATTATGGAGTGACCATATAGTGGAGCGATCCAAGAAGGCAGCAGCAGAGCTGTTCACCTGCAAGAGGGCAATTGGCACCTCCTAGGGATTCTCCCCTAAGGTGACCTACTGTATTTACACAGCCATTGTGCGCTCGATTTTCCTTTATGGTGCCTTGGTCTGGTGGCCTGCACTAGCTAAAAGTACCTATCTTAAAATGCTTCCAAAGGTGCAATGGAGTTCGGAGCTCTGCATTACCGGGGCTCTCGGCTCCACTCCAGATTCCGTTACATACATACATGGATACATAGATATATAGATAGATACAGGCCAAGCTAATAAAAGCGTGTTACAAATGGACGGGATCGGTTAAAGACCATGCCCCTTTTATATATAAAGGATGTTTAAAAGGGTTCTAGACTAGAATTATAAGCTATGTCTTAGCGAAAAATAGTTGTGTATCAATGATATTTCCCTTACCAATTTTTATTGTAAGAGGAAATTGGGAGAAAGTTTTATTTTTAATCGCCCCTATTCCGGTCAAGCATTACACAACATTTCTAGAGTTGAAACTCACGCTGAGTATATAATTTTCGGTTACACCCGAACGTAGACACCCTTACATGTTTTGCTTTAGTATTTTGTTGTTGCTTCTGAATATTATGATATATTATATCTGCACAGTATTTTCTCAGAGATGTTGGCGTAATTAATGTTCTTTTTTATTTGTTAGTTAAGTGAGTCATTCCAATTCATCCTACGAACCAAGATTCTGCATTATTTATATTTTTTTTTCTAAATAAAGTTTTAATTCAGGTATAGATGTTATCTTCATTTGCACTCATAGTCCTGTTCCGACAAGGATACCTTCTTGGCAGGTGCATCATATTTAATTCCCATGATATGGCCTAGCCAGCTTAGCCCCTGTGTTTTAATTTGCTGGACTATGTTGATGGCTAGGCCATGTTATGCAAATGAAAGATGACGCTACAGCTAAGGAAGTATATATATCCGAACTGGAAGGTTCAGGTGGAAAACGATTTAAACTCCCTTGGTGTGACCACTTGGCGCCAGTTGGCGTAAGTAAATAAGTAAAGACGGCCGCCATTGGGGGTGGTAGCTTGCTCCGCCTACCACACCGAAGATCCTGAGTTCACGCCCCGGGCAAGGCTACGTCCACAAGTTTTTTTTCAATTAGAAGAAAGTTTTTCAAAGCGGGGCCGGTGGAAGTGAAGCAAGCACTCGGAGGGTATTTCAATTTGTACGAGAAATTGAAGAAGCACGACGCAAATTGGAGGAGAAGCTCGGCCTAAATCTCGTCGGAAGTTATCGCGTCTTTTCTTTATTTAATTAAAGATGTCTCGCTTCCGTTTTCAACTCATGGTAGCGTTATTTATTTATTATTTATTAGTCTACAAAGTTAACAATTAATCAGAATAAATATAGTTACGGATTACAGATAAATTACAGAAGCATACAAAGGGAAATTTATATTATAAAATATGTATTATATTATTAAATCAGTTGTCGGGATGGACTGTGATGCTAAGCAACGGGAATTAATTATTAGTGCTGTCGGAATGGACGTGATTTCGAGCAGCTGATGTATATTTAACACACAATAAGTAGGACTGCGGTTTGTGGGAGCTTGGAAAGGCCGTGATTTCAAGCCACCCGCGCAAAATTACTGGAGTTGGTGAAAAGAGTTGGAGGTTGGAAACGACGTGATTTAAGGTAGTCAGTAGATATTTTTTATTGCGTGGAGTGAGTCACACGTATCAATGTTTTTGCTGCTTTTTGAAATCAGTACACAGACAACGAAGAGGTTCGTGCATTTATCCCTAGCGGGTTAGGGGATCAGAATGTGCCCGCGGTAGGTATGCCTGTTTTTGTTGTTGTTGTTGTTGTAGCGATAAGGTTGCTCCCCGAAGGCTTTGGGGAGTGTTATCGATGTGATGGTCCTTTGCCGGATACAAATCCGGTACGCTCCGGTACCATAGCACCATTAAGGTGCTAGCCCGACCATCTCCGGAACGATTTATGTGGCCACATTAAACCTTCAGGCCATTCCCTCCCTCCCTACCCCCAAGTTCCATGAGGAGCTTGGGGTCGCCAGAGCCTCGTCTGTTAGTGAAACAGGATTCGCCGCGGATAGATGAGGTTGACAATTGGGTTTGGAGAAGCTATATATTGCGCTGGCAACCTGAAAGGTTGCGCTACACAGCCCCTTTGAATCTGGTATTTTAGTCGCCTCTTACGACAGGCATACCTAACCCCAGCGGGTTAGGGGATCAGAATATACCCAGCGGGTTAGGGGATCAGAATATACCCGCGGTAGGAATGCCTGTCGTAAGAGGCGACTAAAATATCAAATTCAAGGGGTTGTGTAGCGCAACCCTTCAGGTTACCAGCGCAATATATATGGCTTCTCCAAACCCAATTGTCAACCTCACCTATCCGCGGCGAATCCAGTTTCACTAACAGACAAGAATCTGGCAACCCCAAACTCCGCATGGAACTTGGGGGTGGGGAGGGAGGGAGTGGCCTTAAGGTTTAATGTGGCCACATAAATCGTTCCCGAGATGGTCGGGCTAGCACCTTAATGGTGATGCGGTACCGGAGCGTACCGGATATGTATCCGGAAAAGGACCATCACATCGATAACACTCCCCAAAGCCTTCGGGGAGCAACCTTATCGCTACAACAACAACAACAGGTTCGTGCATTTCGAAATTCGACCTGCATGTGCTTATATGAAGCGGTTGAAAATGTCTAGGTGGTCTAAAGGGAATATTAAATAAAATTTCACCAAGCAGAATGAGCTACTTACTCTTCTTGTGGCGTTTGCTTTTAACGTAGCCTTGTAGGCCCTGTATTCCGTCGAATGCGCTCTCAGAGAGCAGGTGTGAAGGCTAAGTTGCGAAATCATTGGTAGTCGGCTGAGATTGTGGCCTTTAGAAATCTAGCGTTCTTTGAGTTTTTGGTACTTGCTTCTAGCTACGCAGAGAGCGGCCCCGTATTTCGGTTGCGGCGAGATAATGATCCGAGTCAGGATAGGTCCTCGAATCATGCGCACATCTAAAACGTTAAAAGCATGCCATCCGTCTATCAAAACGTGGTCGATCTGGTTACGTGTATTTCAAACGGGGGACAGTCAGGTTTCTTGATACACATTTTTATGATTGAATCTGGTGATGAATATTACCCTGTTTCGGGCACCAGCGAAGCCGATCACCTTCAATCTTTCAGGGAAGGTTTCATTCCGTTCGGGGAAACGTAACATTTTCGGAAATTTTCTCATAAACAACGTTTTCAAATGGTAAATCGAGTACCGCTGTGTAGTTGTTTACACTTCAAGTTCTTAGCCCCATATCTCCTTCACTTCATTAGAAATTATTCGTCCGGACTCCCATGTGTTCACCATGCACTCACATTAGACCGTGGGTCGTTAATATCCGATCCAATTCATTACTAAACCTTGAGGGAGGCGATTAGAATTAATATGGAATCTCTTTCGGTTCTCACTAATGGAAGGCCAAGTTTGCATGTACATCGAACTCACTATGGGTTCGAAGAGCCACATACCAAGGGAAGGAGTGGTGTTTCTTCAACTGGTTTCTGTACAGTGTTCTTTATAGCAGGACCTAAAAACGGCCTTGCGATCTGCGTCTAGACTATAATATGGTCCAGTTGGTGCTTCTCTGGCATCCTTATGGAAAACTTGTTGTCCAGGCAAGTGGAGATAAATCTTAGGACCGCGGGGTACAAACAGATCATTTTGTTTGGCTTTAACTCCCACATTTTACATACGGCCCAGCCACATATGTAATAGGGACACGATTGCGGTTTGCGGATAGACGTTGTTTTCTGTGTCGTCTATGTTGAGAAAAATGTTTAAACAGAAGTTCTTTCTCTATTTTTGTGGTGAAGTCATCCGTACCCATATACAAACTTTTGGAGTTATTCCACGAATTTTGCATCAAGGGAAGTGAGGCCTGCAATGAGTTAGGAACGGAATTTAAGACGACTTCTGCTTCAATTGGCATCAGTTATTCTTTAGAAAGTTGATGACGTAATCCAACTTGTATAGGTTGTAACCCTCGGAATAAGGCGGGATTTACGTAAACGGTTTAACTAGTGCTTCATTTTGGGATACGAGTTTAATGTACGTTTTGGTGAGTTCTTGCTGTGCGAAATTTGAGGAACTTAAAGCAAAATTAAATTGGTCAAAGTCGAGGCTTTTGTCAAAGCGTTCTTGGGAAATTTATACCGGCTTCTAATCCAAAGCGTTTTCGTTCATTCCGCGTGAAGCTCGTACATACTATCATAATTCTGCTTCGTTACTCGCCACTGGCATCAAGCAAAAGTCCATAAATCTTTCAAAGGACAACGAGAATTTTTCTAGTGATTCGTATATCAGAACGTGAGGACATACATATTGCAACGAATTTAGGGAAATTCCGCTTATTTGCAACCTTCTACTAACGTTCGAATCACTAAACTGTTGAATAAATAACTCCACTATTCAATAATGCAAAATGGCCTTTATTAAAGTACTTCACAATAACACTTCTACTTCTCGACAGATAGCGTGCTTAAATCAAACTGATTCTGATTCTCAGCTTTACCTCCTTTTATACTCTGTGATTTCCTCGTTTGCATACTTCTAGGCGTTTCTATTTCTAGAATTTACTATTCGTTTACCAGCTATAAATTTCTCAGCTATAACTACAGATGCACGATTTTTATAGCTTCTTGCATGGCCCATGCGCGTGTATATGTGAGTGATACTTCCACAGATGATTGCCTATTTTTGGGAGCATCTCAGATAAGATATATACATGTGTTTGTGTGCATCTCTCAAACCGTTGTTGTTGTTGTTGTAGCGATAAGGTTACTCCCCGAAGGGTTTGGGGAGTGTTATCGATGTGATGGTCCTTTGTCGAATACAGATACAACCCCGTCGTCACTCGGCATACAAGAACTCAGCCGTTTAGTCCTGGTAAGCATAACGAGGCCTTCAGTATCATACGCACACGGTCGGTGAATCCGTATGCAAGATTATGCCCGAGAAATCTCGTTCCTTCCTACCTTCCCAGGTAGTCGAGCAAAAACGTGAAAGAGTTTGAAGTTTAATTATTATTGAAATAAAAGTGATATACACTTTCAAGTCTTTTATTCTTTAGTTATATGACGAAGAAAAAATAAATTTCTTCCTGATCGTCTAAGTTGCACAAGCGTATGAATATTAGTTCAAATCTTATGTAATTATTTAAATCTAATTTTACGAAAGTATGTATAAAATAATGAAGAATAGCAATTGAACTAAAGGCGTTATCTAGTATTGTAAACTTCGTTTCGTTCCAATATCATCAAGTATTTGCCGTAATTCTTCATCCTCGAAACGGCCTTCCAATGACGGTATTAACGCCTTAGCTTCTTCGGGGGCTTCTGGGCATAGATTTCCCAGAGCTGCCAGCTCGAATTTGTGCAACTTTTTCTGCATTAAAAGGCTGTGTGAAGGGAAACAAGAAATTAGATTAAAGCGTGACTTAGCTAAGGAATTCGTCTATATTTAGATTTTTATTGAGTTTATACTAGGTGTTGACATTCAAGCAACTCACCTCCGTACCGCTGCAATTGTTTCCTTATTTTTGAATTTACGAAAACTATCCGTATATGCATACGTTTTCATAAAAACTTCCGAAAATTCTTGTTCCTCATCCGCCGATTCATTCTGTCTTTTACGATGATCAAGCAACATATGAACTTCTGATATGAGTAAGGTTTCTGCATTTTCGAATTCTGTGTTTAAAGAAGAGGCGGCACACATTACAATCTATACACACACATTAAATAAAGGGCAAGATACACAAAAATGTATATGATAAACAAGTGAAACGAACAATCAAAAACTAACATATAATATTTTGAAATTATTTTGGTATTTGCTATGCTGTAGTGTTGCAATCCCACATATTATCACGTTGGTTTATTTATATGTCCATTTTCAATTAAAAAATCATATATCTGCCGCGTTTTGTTGACATCAATTTTTATCAAACGTCGCGCATCAGCTAGACGTAAATGACCCATTTTCATATTTTCCACAATTAAAATATTTTTATAATCAAGATAAGGTTGCGGTGCAATACGTTCAACACTGCACAGTTTACGTTCATCTTCGCTGAGTCGTGTATAACCAGGCATACCTGTGGAAAGAGGAAAAGTTATTTCAATTAAATTGCATATGAAAATTTAACAAACCAGTAATATCCATAGGTCCAGCTTTTTTTCTGCCATTTGTTATTGTATTGGAAATTGCAAAAGAATTGTCTACCAAAGTTTGTTGGCTGGGTATAAGCTTACGCCAGTCATGTAAGCGACGGTATGTCTCATATTTTTGACGCTCGCGTTGCCGTTGAACACGTTGATTTTTCAACTTGAAATACAATGAACCACCTGTGAGGGTGCGCACACCATTTTGACGCAATTCATACAAGCTAAATGTGAAAAATTTAGAGAAGTTATTGAAATGAGTTGCTTTTTAAATTATTGAGGGTGGTCCATATATTGGGTTCTTTATAAAAGTCTGTGTAAGTGCTCAGAGATGGACAATCTTTGGCAGGTTATGAATCACTTTTTCTAATATTTAGTGGTATTTCGGAGAAGGTTGGTTGCAAAATGGTGGGCTTGAAGGCCTTTTTAGTTTTTCATTAACTTTACTCCGAAAACACATGTTGCCAGTAATGTTAATGCATTATATCACGAAATTGTGGCATTTTTCAAGAGAAATGTAGAATTTTTCATTCTAGCATCAAAGTTCTGTAGAAAGAGTTATAACGTGTAGCTGAGATGTGATATAGCCAAAACTGGTAACAGGAAATATCTGTCACGCTTAGTGGACCACCCTACATAACTATATTTTACCGGTAAATGGATTTCTGCACATGCTTAAAATACTTTAGCGATTCCACTAGCATATCAAATTTCAATGGTTCGCAGATTTGCATAAAGCCGAGGAAACGATTGCAATTAGCTTCAGATCCGAAAGCGTCTGCATACTTGGATATCCAACCCAGTGTGCGATTTGGCTTAATTAGTCCATGATCGCGCATTATGCGATATCTTCGATGGCGTTCTCTGTGTTTAAAATGCAAATTAACTTCGCATCTATGTTTATTTTAGGCTCTATATGCAATATACCTTAAGCGATTATTATAAGCGCGTACTAATCCCAACTGCAACTCTTCATAAGCATTACGACTCATTTCATCTACATGCTCATCATAAGTATCACTTTCTGACATAGCAGCAAAACTATCCTGTATAATTGTTGTTAACAAATCCTCAGCTGAGTTGTCATACGGCGTATCGAAGTCACCACGTGCACATCGATAACCCGCCATCATTTTAAATTGCATTGAGGACGTCTCATCAGTACGTGGCGGATCAACTGAACGCATTTTTACCACATATGGCATGCGTTCTGGAAAATAGGTATCCCTTAAGTGCGTCAAACCAAGTAGTCTCTCAAATATTCCGCCAAAATAAAAATTGTGATAGTGTTGACAGCATTCTTCAACACTATGCCGAAAATTTAAAGCACGCGTTACCGCCTCCCAGTTGCCATAACCTTCCTTTTCAAGTGTGCGCAATAAGATACGTTCATCTCTTGCAGTCCAAGCGACAGCTCCCGGGAATACTTGTATGTCATCACGTACAATAATGTACGCATGTGTGTTGAGATGCGTTACTGTTTCACAACCTTGTGCAAAACATTGTGTACACAATAGCGTATTCTCACAATCGGCACATTTTATATACGGTTCGGAGAGATCATTGTGGCAAGCGTAGCAGCGTTCCGCAGATCTTCTCGAGTCCCCGAAATCATCATTGCCAGCCTTATCAGCCTCTATTTTTTGCTCTATTGCATTATGGAATTCTTCAGCATTATAGTAAGCTATAACTTGCCTTGTGTGAGCATTTGGAAGCAGTTTAATTATGCTCTGACGCTTGTGGCCATCACTCTTACTAGCTGCTGTACTAGACATATTTTTTGGAACTTTCAAGTCTACTATAAAATTAAATTTATTAACGTAATTTTGTGACCAGCAATGAGCAACAGCTTTATTAACTAGTTAACTAGTCACAATTGCTGCTCGTTTCACTTGGGAGATCACACACATTATAATCAACCTACGGACTCACCCTTTGGAAACTGCAGATCTGCCGCATCTTCCTCAACCATGTCAACTGGATTCATGAACGACATTTTGATTTATTTTGAATGCTTTAATGAATAGAAAATTCAATTATTTTATATAAAAATGCAGTTTACTTTCTTTTCCGAGAAGCACACGTATATTTTGCAAAATGACATTTGCCAAATGCAAGGCGGCTCTTTTTGACATTTAAATGCAATTCGATACTGCCATATTTGATGAATAAGGCAGTGTTGCCATACCAATATCTGTTAAAATAACATTATTGCCAATGTAAATACAAGAGCTCTGTTAAAATAACATTTTTGCCTATGTAAATACAAGAGCTCTGTTAAAATAACCTTATTGCCAATGTAAATACAAGAGCTCTGTTAAAATATGTTATGGAATCGCATTTACGATGGAAGCAGTAAGGAAGGCGGTCGGCATGATGTAGTGGTGCACAGTGGCTAGTCATTGTCGGCTGGGGCGGGTCCTTGCCAACCTTACTGTTCCTGCGCCATAAGCAGAAAAATGTTCCTATCATGCCTATCAAAACGAGCAGCTGTCAAATTCAAAAAACCTGGCAGAAGCGCAGAGACCGACTCAAAACGCTTATCAATACAAAATAAAACAACATCCGGCTGAACCGTATGTCACGGACAGACCGTTAACATTCCAAAATTTAAATTCAAATTCAAAAAAAATAAAAAAAAACTGACGCAAGAAAAAATTACCGAACCGGACATGACCGGTTACTACTCTGAAATCAAATATCAATAAAGCTGAAAAGTAAAATAACAAAACTGAAAGGAAAATAAAAAGGCCGAATACACAGAGGGGCGCCGCGGGTGTTGTTGCGACGCCCGGTGCTTAGTCCCACCCTCAAATAACCATGGCCACCGACGCACCTAAATTTCGGTGGCCCCTTACCTGTATACCCTACGTGCCTTCTAAAAGAATGAAGATGCCAACATTCCCAATTTTAATTACAATTTTTATTTATAATCCATCATTTAAAAAAAATTTATATGTAGATGTATATACTAATCAATCCTGAGTTTTATCTAAATTTGCTTTCTTCAAAATAAGTTGTACGCATTAAGTTACAGAGGAAACGGTGAATAAAATGCTTGTTTAAGAAGTAAAAGAAATAATTTCGAACAAAGAAATTGTACATAAGTATCTAATTGACATAATTCATTACGATCCCGGTATTAAGAAACATGAATAGTAAATATTACTTTGTAAAGCCAAAGTAATAATTCCTTTTAGGGGCTTTAAACGTTTTTAGATGGTTCTAAAATAAGTTTGGTTGCAAGTTTATTGCAGCTTATCAAATAAATGATCCTTCTTTTACTAATAAAAGGTGTTTAATATCTTCGACTGCTATTCTTTTGTTCGCAGCTGTATGTACATATAACATTTTTTTTTGTTGTAAAAAAAAAATTATACAGGAAGTTGTATTCCTTCTTATTATAACTAAGTTTGATAACATTGTTGCGGTTGTTGCTCTGGTTTACAGGTCATTTGCTGAAAATAATGTGGAATTCATCTAAATGCTCTTTCGAATCTATTTCCATACTGCTGAATAGATTTTAATTTCATAGATATGCTTGTACATAGCAAATAACGTGGAAACCAAGCGAAGCACACTGGAGTAAAAAAAAAATACCTTAAGAAAAATGTAGTTATTTGGCTCAAAATTCCTATAGTAAATCGTAGACCGCCTTACAGAGTTTGCAGACTTCTTAACATTTACATTTTCTTATTTCTAACTTAGAATGTTCCTTTTGTTAGGATTTAATTAGATTTTCTTATTTCACATCTATTTTAAATTATAGTTTTCCAAACTTCAAATTTACTTTTGGATTGTATTTAGTAAAAATTTTTAATTTTTTTTTCTAAGTTCCAATTTATGATAATTGCATTCGATTGTATCCAATTACGTTAATTATACTTTTCTCATATCAGCAAGTTCAATTGTATTAAATTCATTTCATTTGTCTTATCTCGAGTCTATGGAAATCTGATTGCCACACCAATGGATATGGTCGGCAAAACTCTCGTAACAATTTAATAAGCTTTTATAGCTTTAGTCTTCGTTGACACATACTAACTTGTGCCGTGTGATCATATAGAGAAAAAATATTTATGAACTTTCAGGTGACGTTTCAGTCGCAACAGTATAGTGGAGCAGTAAAAAAAATATTTCAAAAAAAAAAATTATAGAAAGAGTTTATTTGTTCCTGATCACCAAGACGTAGATCCTCTATTTCTTGTTGCGACTAGATTCTAATTTCTCGCGGAAAGGCATATGTCGCTAATGTGTAATGCATTACCCATCCGCATGGCTTTCGCATGTAGGTATATAAAAAAAAATAGGGTTCCGAGTGACACATTCAAAAATGTAAGGTACTATATGTACTAGTGACACTATTCTGTAACTTGACTGGAATAAAATTATTTGCAGAACTCAAACTTTTATAATTTAGGTTTTCTATTTCTTGGCTGTGTTGACCTTTCACAAGCTTTACAGAACAATGTTTCTTACTCGCAAGATTACAGAAAGGGGTTTTACATTGCACTTATCCGACGGGTCAACAGAGTTAAGAGCACCAAAGTGTCCGAATTCATATACCGTATGTTCGAATCGAGTTACAGAAAGGGGTCTTTAGGTTCATTAAGCGTGCTTGGAATGAATTACAAAAATTTGAAACGATAATCTGTAAGTGACGAATTTTATCACTTCCTATAAATACATAATATAATTTCACCGAGTTGGAACGGACTCACCCAGTTTCAAACGTTGTTATTGTAGTTGGTGTTGGTACTGTTGGTGGTTGCTGCGCTCTGGCCCGAGGTGATCGAGTGAACCTGCTGGCAATAGACTTCGTGATGACCTTCACGAACTTGATGACTTGGTGCTAATTTTGACGTTCGTTGGGTTACGCTGCCGCGTGCTGCCGCCGTCTCTCAATTGTCCTTATGTTATTTGCTTCATATATGGGTGTTTTATGCTTGGTGGCGATAATATGATATTGCTACCGGAGACTGATCTTTTCCACTGCTTTCAACAATTCACCCGAGCGTGTGGGAATCGATGTATTACCCCAGTCAAAGAAAGGTGCTGTAACCTTTTTAAATTTTCTCCACACAATTGAGTGTTGTTAGATTCGGTCACACATAAATTAGCAGCATTTTTTTGTTTGTGCTTTTCGTTAAAATTTCATTTTCGGCCATCAGCGTATGAACTTAATTGATAAGCGACTTTCTTGTCGCTGTTCTACAAAATTTTTTTATAATAATCGTAGTGTATTATGTGCAATACAAATAGCGGGAAAACAATCGCTTATTGTTGTCCAATTTTGGGAGTTTTTTCTTTTTTCTTTCCGCTCCAATCTAGCTGAACTTTCCTGGCCGGAACCTCGTGCTAAAAGCCCAAATTTTTCTTCCTTTTTCTTTTTCCTCGTGCCTATCTGCTGGCAAAAAAAACTCCATCCATTTTCTTGTGCTCGTGATGGCAGGTCTGTGTGTTCCCTTCCTTTTTGATATCTTTTTATCGCAACATTCGCCACATCGCTAGGTGTGTTCCCGTGAACACGCTCCCAAGGGGATCGCAGCCATATACCGTAGCAGCAGACCGTAACAAATAACATTATTGCCTATGTAAATACAAAGAAATTGATTGATAATTTTAATTTCTTTGCTTCTTATAATTTTAATTTCTTTGATTATTGCCTATGTAAATACAAGACCTCTGTTAAAATAACATTATTGCCTATGTAAATACAAGAGCCTTGTTAAAAAACATTATTAACTATGTAAAATACAAGAGCTCTGTTGTTTCATAATACCATATTTGACGTTAAGATGTCCCCGAGCACATTTTTAATGTGTGTTTTTTCTTCATATTCGTAAACATATGTAATGAACACTCCCGCGGAAACTCAGGAAAAAATTAATTTAACTTTTTTAAATGGTACAGGATATGTTTTCAAAGTTGACGGTAAGTCTAATAATAAATTGAACCATCAAATGGAATAGAGGTTATTGGGCTCAGCTTTTACAGATTACATGACGCTGCGAAGGAAGCACCGCATTGTCGGAGCGCTGGTTGGCACGTGCAATATGCGCGGATGGTCCGCCAAGGACTGCAGTTAGTTTGTAGCACACCTATAATAATGGAATATTAATATGAACTTTAACAAATTGCAGCACTGCCTGTTGAGTTTTCAGCTCAAGAAACGCGCTTTCTTGTCGAACGCGGCATCGCACAATTGGTCTCCAAGCAAGAAACATTGTTAAGCGTACCGGACGCGGAACAGCTTGTTCTGTGTCGTAAGCAACTGGAAGCGCGATTTGATCAGCAGTCTGGGTTCCACAAAGCTGAAAAACTGCGTGAGGTGGAAAGGAATATGAGCAAAATACTGGCGGGCAAACGAAAAAAGCTTATGAAAGAAGGCATTGCGGAAGAAGGTACAGTCTTACTAACCGTAAAAAAAAAACAAAGTTTACTCATATCTCTTCTTGCAGATATAAAACTGGACGAAAAGCAAATTTTACAAGAAATAGCTGACAACTTTGTGTTCGATCGCAAAAACGCACAACTGGAGATTCCATGCGCGCATGCAGAGCCGCACAGTGAGTATTGAGAATTCTTTTCCAATTACTCTTCGATTCTAAATACATACATATAACACTTTTGAAGCTTTCAAAGTAATCACTCCACCACTTGTATCAAACTCTCTCAAATACAAAGTGTTTTGCGATTGCTGGATGCGCGGTCATTATGTCACTGCAGGCGATGCATTTGGCGCTGATTTCCTTCTTTATCCCGGCGATCCACTACAGTATCATGCTTCTCACATAGTCATACTACTTGAATCACCCATTGTACAACCTCTGCATTTGATAGCCAAAGTGCGTTTGGCTGTGATAGTCAATAAACTATGCATTTTTGCATATTTTGTTGATGAACAAGTAGACGGTGATAATGATGACCTAAAACGTAAAGTGCATTATCAAACTGTGCAGTGGGAGGGTAATAGAGATAAGATGGATATGATTGCTGGAAGTAGTGCGCGGAGCTGTTGATAGTTGATGATACCAGAACCTTATCGGATTTATAGGACTTTGCACTGCCACACCAATAGTATTTATATCCAACGACTTTCCAAGGAATGCATCCTATTGTTCCAAGAACAACGACTACTATGCATGTGGTACAATAAATGCATTTCTAATAAAGCTTTTAAACACATTTTTCTTAACTATGTACTCCCATCTTTAAACAAGATATTATCTATTTCGAAAAAGTTTCCAATAATTACATTTAATCATTGCTTGTTACTAAGAATATCTCAATATGACTTACATAAGTTTTCTTTTACTGAAATAAACCAATATCAATAATGGAATTTAATTAGGTAAACCATGGAAACAAATTAAAGAAAGAATGTGACCAAATAAGGTGTTACCCCATTCCAACCAAGCAAAAGTAGTTACATCGCATTCGCGCATTTGCCGGTCAAAAAAACTATAGTGCCGCAAAAAAGTGGATATGTTGTGCCGCCGGAGGTACAGCACCCTAAGTTTTTCAACTTGTCACGTCGTTACTTTACGTTGACTGTAAGCGATACATGCCCACGTTGATTTCAAGAGAGCGTTAGCGGTAGAAGGCAATTTGTCTCAACCAGCTTACCAAATCGTTTTCAGATACCTCCGAGTAAAATTTTCAAAATCAATGACTTTCTGTATTAATTCAGAGTTAAGACACCTGGATCTTCGTACCGAAACGACTGATCAAGCGCTAGTTAATTTAATTGACGGTGCGAACTAATACATATTACATCTCTCGGTCGCTTCCCAAAGCAGTCGGTTCTATGTACCGGAGCGACTCGGGATTTTTCCCGACCAAGGACTGTCATTTCAGTGTGACCCCATCTAATTTGTTTCGTCCCTCCCACAAATTGTCATCCTCCCAGCAGCTCCTTGCAGCAGTACTGCCCCATATTCTCTTACTCCGGGCAGGCATCGAATCCAATCCAGGTCCGTCTCCTGACCCCGGTCCTGAGAAATGGTTTTGCTGCATGTGCCGGAAAAGGAATCTTTTTAGGACGGTCATACTCTGTTCAGTGTATCTCGTGCAAGGGATGGTTGCATCGGACAGGTTGTTCTGGGCTTGATCCCAAAACCCGACGTCCACGTAACTTGTATAAATCTTTTGTGGCTCCTTGCTGTTCACGCCCAAGGGCGTCCCGTAGTCTACGCCTAAGCGCCCCCACTACTTTCCAGCAACCCCGCTGCTCAGCAACCCCCCCTCCCCCCCCCCCCCCCTCTTTTCCGGCAGCAATCGTGCAGGTCAGGGAAGCGGACTAGTCCCTACCCCCGTTTGCACCGTCTGCCAGCACAGAATATAGAGGTTTGCGACATCCGCCCAATGCAGCTCCTGCCTTGGGAGGTGCCACTTTCCTAGATGTCCTGGTCTCCGCGACGGCAACCCCCCGCCGGGTTTCATCGCACCATGTTGCCAGGTCGCAAACCCAAATCATCCGGGTACCCCAATGCTTGCCCAAGGACGCCTAGTCCCAGGGCCACAACAGCAATTGCGTCCTGGCCTTCCACAACCCAGGCGTAGTCAACCGTCACTTACCCCCAGAGTGGCGGCGTCTCCCCTCATGCACTTCAGAATTTTGCAGTTAAACTGTAATAGACTAACTGGGAAGATTACGGAGATAGTCGATTTCATGAAGCGGCACAACATCCGCATTGCTGCGATTCAAGAGACTAAACTCACAGCAAGATCTGCATTACAGACCTCTCTGGGTATAATGTCCACAGGAAAGACCGCGAGAGCGGAAATGGAGGCGGCCTCGCGTTTATTATACACCACTCTGTGCAATATTATATATTTGATCCTGGCATCGACCGCAGGGACATTGTCTTAGAACGTCAAGGCCTATCTGTCCGGTCAGGCGATGCAAACCTAGAAATCATCAACATCTACATCCCTCCTGCCACCTGTTGCCTCAGTGGGTACCGCCCTAATATCAGAGCCTTACTCACTGGCAACAATCGCATTATCTCAGGCGATTTCAATGCCCATCACGATCTATGGCACTCAAACTTGCGGGCGTACAGTAGGGGTGAGATGTTGGCGGATCAAATAGAAGAAACGACGTTCTGCACAATAAACGGAGACGCCCCCACACGTATGGTAGGAAGCTGTCACAGCTCGCCAGATATCTCAATCGTGAGCGCAGAACTTGTAAACTGCGTAAACTGGCAGCCGATGGTAACATTGGCATCCGACCACCTGCCCATACTTATTTCGCTCGAGCGTACCGCCGACTTCATCGTCACCGAAAAACGCACTTTCATAAACTTCAAAAAAGGAAAGTGGGAAGAATATAAATCTTTTACAGACAACCGCTTTGCTGTCCTCCCTATCCCTACTGATGACCGCCAAGAGGAGCGTGCCTTCCGTAAAGTCATTGAATCCGCCTCGGCACATTTCATTCCTGCCGGGAGAATTCCCGAAATCCGGCCCCACTTCCCGGCGGAGGCCGCAAACTTAGCGAGAGAACGTGACCTTATAAGACAGCTTGATCCAGGCGACCCCCAAATAAAGGATATAAACCAACGCATCAGATTGCTTGTGGACGAGCACAAGCGGGTGAAATGGGAGGAGCACCTAAGAGGTTGTAACCTCTCTACCGGTGTGGGTAGACTTTGGTCCACCGTAAAGTCCCTATCGAATCCGACTAAGCGCAAAGACAAAGTTTCCATCGCCTTTGGCGACAAAGTGCTGTCGGATGAGAAAAAATGCGCGAGCGCTTTCTGCCGACAATATATAATGCATCCTACGGTCGACAAAGATAAACGGTGAGCCAATATACACGCACATAAACACAAATTCAGCGCGTCACCAATCACCATCACCGCTAAAGAGGTTGAGGACGCCTTTGGTCGCGCTAAACCATCTTCCCCCATGTCTTAAAAGGTGGACCGCAAATTATCTGGGTGGTCGGAAGGTATCGGTGCAATTTAGAAACGAAACATCAAAACCAAGGAGAATTAAACAAGGAGTGCCACAGGGTGGTGTCCTCTCCCCACTTTTGTTTAATTTCTACATATCTAAGCTACCTTCACCACCGGAAGGAGTCACAATCGTTTCCTACGCCGATAACTGCACAATAATGGCCACAGGCCCAGGCCCAAAGATCGATGCGCTATGCAATAAAATAAACGGCTACCTCCCTGATCTCTCCAGTTTTTTCGCCTCGCGAAACCTGGCATTATCACCGACTAAATCTTCCGCGACCTTATTTACAACATGGACGTCCCAAATGTCGACCATTTTGAACATCCACGTCGATGGCACTACGCTACGACTGTCCTACACCCCAAAATCTTGGGTGTGACGTTTGATAAGGATCTACATTTTGGTGAGCACGCAGCCGCAATTGTTCCGAGAATTCAGAGCCGTAACAAAATCCTCAAATCCCTCGCTGGCAGTACCTGGGGAAAAGATAAAGAAACGCTCATGACTACATACAAAGCAATTAGCCAGCCGATTACGTGCTACGCGTCACCCATATGGTCGCCAAGCCTAAAAATTACCCACTGGGAGAAACTACAGGTCTGCCAAAATACTGCTAACAGAATCGCCACGGGCTGTCTTCTTATGTCCCCAGAACACCATCTGCATAATGAGGCGAGAATACTCCCCATCAGGGAGAGAAATGACATGCTGACCAAACAGTTCCTGTTGAATACCCAGAAACCTGGGCATCCCAACAGACATCTGATTGACGAATCAGCACCGCCGTAAGCATTTTGAGGAAATACGGCACCTGAGAACCCAGCCGTATGAAGCGAAAAAACACAAGCAGGTCCTTGGTGAACTCCATAAACAGGCGTCGGACCTTTATGCCGGGAGTTGCCCGGTGAATCCAGTACTTAAAGAAAAGTATCCAAAACTCGCGGAAGAGGAACGCACACTCCCCAGGGAAACGCGTGTCACTCTTGCTCAACTTCGTTCTGGATACTGTAACAGTTTAAACTCTTACCTATCCAGAATCAACCCCGACATACAAAATGTATGCCCCGCTTGCAATGTGTCCCCACATGACACCAACCATCTCTTTAATTGTAATGTGGAACCAACGCCTCTAGCACCCCTTTCCTTATGGTCCACCCCTGTTGAAACGGCAAGTTTCCTTGGACTCCCGTTAGAGGATATTGATAACAATTTGTGATCGGTCGCGGCTATTAGGTGGGACGAGCATTGCTACAACAACAACAACATCTCTTGGTGGGGATGGAACACACACCCGACTATCGTGGGAATGGACCTGCTGACTAGGTAGGGCGAAGTACTGCAGCAAAAACCATAGTAGGCTAAAATTCTATTCTTATTTGTTTTGAATTCTTGCCAAAAGATGAACACAAGGAGTCTTGTGGTAGATGAACCTTTGCGATTAGATGGAAGAACCTTCGGGTATGGGAAAAATATCCTTAGATGAAGTGACTAAAAGGAGTGTCAACGAATGCGATGAAGGTTGTACTAGAGCTTAGAGCTGACTCCACCACACATAGTTATATATATAGACTGCTGAGCATACCTTTTTGAAAAAAAAAAAAAAAAGTGGCTTTTGAGAGACTGACAAAGATCACTCTAACGAAATTTTCAAATATTCAATTGTCAAAAAGATGATGAAAGGCTCCTAGGGCCTTGGGTAGTGTATCGATGGTGATGGTCGTTTGCCGGATACAGATCCGGCACGTCCCGGTAACAAGCACCATTAAGGTACTACCCCGACCATCTCGGGAACGATTTTGTATGATCACATGAAACCGTCTAGGCCATCCGCCCTCCCACTAGAGATATACGCCGCCGCCGCCGATTTTTGTCGTTTTTCGCACGCCGCCTCCGAATGTCAAAAATGTCGGCGCGGTACTATATTTTCTACTCATGTTAGACTGTCTACGTCATTTCTTGTTCATGCCGAAAATTGGACGGATATGGTCGAAAGGGGTATGAACGGATGCGCATCACTGCCAGTTATAAGAATCCAATTGCCAAATATAACTCTTTCTACCCGTTCAAAAGTAATTTAAACAAGTAAGGAAGGCTAAGTTCGGGTGTAACCGAACATTACATACTCAGCTGAGAGCTTTGGAGGCAAAATAAGAGAAAATCACCATGTAGGAAAATGAACCCACAGTAACCCTGGAATGTGTTTCAATGACATTGGTATCAAATGGAAGGTATTAAAGAGTATTTTAAAAGGGAGTGGACCATAGTTCTACAAGTGGACGCCTGTTCGAGAAATCGCCATAAAGGTGGACCAGGGGTGACTCTAGAATGTGGTTGTACGATATGGATATCAAATTAAAGGTATTAATGAGGGCTTTAAAAGAGAGTGAACTTTAGTTGTATAAGTGAAGGCGTTTTCGAGATATCGGACCAGGGTGACCCAGAACATCATCTGTAGGGTACGGTTAATTTATTTATATATATGTAATACCACGAACAGTATTCCTGTCATGATTCCAAGGGCTTTGGATTTCGCCCTGCAGAACACACCCATTTTACAAAGTTTTTTCTAAAGTTATATTTTGCGTCAAAAAACCAATACAATCACCAAGTTTCCTCCCTTTTTTCGTATTTGTGTTTATGGCATTTTTTTTTTCATTTTTCGAAACTTTCAGTATCGACAAAGTGGGCACGGTCATAGTCGGATTTCGCCCATTTTTAATACCAAGATAAAGTGAGTTCAGATAAGTACGTGAAGTAAGTTTAGTACAGATATATCGATTTTTGCTCAAGTTTTCGTGTTAACGGCCGAGCGGTAGGACAGACGGTCGACTGTGTATAAAAACTGGGCGTGGCTTCAAACGATTTCGTCCATTTTCACAGAAAAGGGTTACCGTTATAGAAGCTATGCCCTTACCAAATTTCACAAGGATTGGCAAATTTTTGTTCGACTTATGACATTAAAAGTATTCTAGACAAATTAAAGGAAAAAGGGCGGAGCCACGCCCATTTTGAAATTTTCTTTTTTTTTTGTATTTTGTTGCACGATATCATTACTGGAGTTGAATGTTGACATAATTTACTTATATACTGTAAAGATATTAAATTTTTTGTTAAAATTTGACATTTAATTTTTTTTTTTTTTAAGTAGGCGTGTTCGTTCTCTGATTTTGCTAATTTTTATTTAGCACACATATAGTAATAGGAGTAACCTTCGTGCAATTTTCATCATGATATCTTCAACGACTGCCAAATTACAGCTTGCAAAACTTTTAAATTACCTTCTTTTAAAAGTGGGCGGTGCCACGCCCATTGCTCAAAATATTACAAATTTTCTATTCTGCGTCATAAAGTCAATCCACCTACCAAGTTTCATCGCTTTATACGCCCTTGGTAATGAATTATCGCAGTTTTTCGGTTTTTCGAAATTTTCGATATCGAAAAGTGGGCGTGGTTATAGTCCGATTTCGTTCATTTTAAATAGCGATCTGAGGTGAGTGCCCAGGAACCTATGTACCAAATTTCATCAAGATTCCTCGCGGACAGACGGACGGACGGACATGGCTTAATGAATTTCTTTTTTCGCCCAGATCATTTTGATATATAGAAGTCTATATCTATCTCGATTAGTTTACGCCGTTACGGATTTCCGTTATGCTAACAAAATTAATATATTCTGTGAGCTTTGCTCAGCTGAGTATAAATATAAACTCCAACATGTGAATAAATTCGCCAACGTAAAAATGTATAGATTATGGGTATGGGGAAAACCAAAAACTAATTCGTTGGCCCTGGTATCGTTATAACAAAGGGGTTATTCTATGACTTCAATAACCGGTTACGTTGGCTTTCAAAGAGCTGGTTGGCTCAGCTGTTTGGCAGGGCCTCAAAGTAGTTGTTTCGCAATTTTCTTTTTATGTCATGATCTATTCATACACGAAAGAACTTTACAGTCGTGATCAAACTTTGGTCTCACAATTTAAGGCATTTACATGCGTACCACTTTCATTGCATACAATCAAAAATATTTATTTATTCCCAATCATTACAATTTATTTGTACATTATATATGAAAAAAATATCACTTTTTCGACTGCTGAGTGGAATGTCACCGTATCTCAACTGTTGTTTCGAAAACGACCTATCTCAAAATATTTCAAAATTCGGTGTTTTGTCGAGTAAGGGTGATATTCCACTCAACAGTGAATTTATAACAACAACCTTCAATCTAAATGGCGTCTTATAAAGTCATTAACTCTTTTATTTGTTAAATCTGTAAATAAGGCCGGCATCTCGATGTGTTCACAAACAGATTGTGCCACCGCACAAAGTTTTTCTTTAACAATTGCACCTGCTCCAGAATCTCCTGAAAACATATTGCTTCGAGTTGATTCCCCACAAATGATTGTTTCTGATAGACTTAACTGTGACTGTGGCTTCCTATGCGTACCGCCATAATAGCGCTGGCATGCATCCCTTCGCATTGTATCCATTTCAATAGTTTTGAGAAGATTACTAAACTCCTTACTATCATAAGATACATGGCCCCATCCACTAATTTGCATTGTCATATCCGGTACTAAATTGAAATCGCAAATGTCTACTGGTTCTACTGACTCACTTTTTGAAAAACATCCATCCAATTTAAGCACAGCGATATCCATATAATATGATCCTTCAGTATAACCATCACCAAGAAATATCTCCCGCACTCCGAGTTGTTGCTCCCTGCCATTGCCAAATTTAGTTATATCGCTTACACCAGCTAGAACCTGGAGCTCGCTCTCTTTTCTATTGAAAACGCTTTTCGCAGCTGTAACAACCGTATACAAATTGACTAAGGATCCAACAAACCTATAATCGGAACAATGAAATATTGCAACGGTATGTTTGCTGTCCTTTATATCTATATCTTTGCCATTTATCATGCGAAATTGCACATTCGTAGAGGATAAAGGGCAGCTTAGAACGACAAAGAGGACTGCCAAATAAATATGTGAATACATTTTAGTTATAAGAACTTTTGTCACCACTTTTTAAGTATAAACTATAACGTGATTAATTTTGCGGCCGGTATTTATACCTAATTGAGTCATGTGAATAAAAAATAAGCAAAAACTTTTCAGTCCAAATTTCAAGAATTTTAAATAACAACAATACATCTTAATTGAAGTCAAGGCTATACAATAAAATATCTTGTTTGTTTTCACTCGGCCCATTATAAATAAAATAAATAAATAAATGCAAGGCCCGATAACCGCCGAAGAGACTTCAGGCCGCGCTTCTGTTCCTATTTGAGTCGGGCTCCTTTTAGTTTTTCCTACAAATTGGCGCGCCGACACCTACATGTTTTTACGCCGACTCCGAACGGTATCTGCAAAGAAGATTAGTTTTCGCTGAGGGGCTTTTCATGGCAGAAATGCACAAGGTGTGCTTGCCAAAAACTTCCGAGAAAAATGTTCTTCTAATTGAAAAACCTCGTTTCTAAAATTTTTGGTGTTGCTTTCCCCCAGGCGTGAACCAAAGATCTTCGGGGTGGTAGACGAAGCACGCTACCATCACACCACGGCGGCCGCCCGGCAAATACATAAAGCTTATTAAGCGTTATAGAAGCCTACACTGCAAGAAAAAGACTGGTAAAATCAACCGAAATACGGGTCAATTCAACCGAAATTTCTGTCAATTTTTATCCATCGCAACAAGATGTTGAATCAACTGCGCACAAATCGTTGATTCGTAATTGACCTTTTAGTAGTCAAATGAACAAAAAAAGTTGTTGCGACAGCTTTGTATGAAAGTACCTATGTTGCCATATAAATATGTAAATAAATGTAAGGCGCGATAACCTCCGATGAGATTTTAGGCCAAACCTCTCTTCCAATTTGCATCGTGCTCCTTTTTAATTTTTCTTACAAATTGGCGGGACGGGACCTACTTATTTTATGCCGACTCCGAACGACATCTGCAAGGTATATGAGTTTTCACTGAGAGCATTTCATGGCAGAAATACACTCGGAGTGCTTGCCGAACACTGCCGAGGGGCGACCCCGCTTAGAAAATTTTCTTCTAATTGAAAAAGCTTGTTTCTAAAATTTTGATGTTGCTTTGCCCGGGGTGTGAACCCAGGGTCTTCGGTGTGGTAGGCGGAGCACGCTACCATCACACCACGGCGGCCGCCATGTAAATACGTAAATATGTGAATACATAAATACCCATGCTTGTTACATATACATACATATGAATATAGAAATGAAAATAGTAGTCACATCTCAATTCTTTCAGTTGCAGCTCAGCTCATTTTCAATTTCTTCCTTCGCATGTAGTTGCCACACTTGATTTTTTCGAACAAAACTTGTAGTATAAATGTTTGACGTAACATTTTAAAAAGAGAACTTGTAAACTTGTAAGTTGTAACTTTGCATGTAATTCGGCAAGTTCAATTTTCGTAACACTTTAGGTTGAAACTTTTATTTTGTCGGAAACAACATTAAAAAAGGATGTTTTTTTATTGTCTTATTAGATTAGTTCGCGTGAGTGCGTGAGTGAAAATTCATAAAAACTTGAACAAAATGTTACTAGGAAAAATGCTGTTCGTTCAAGCAAAGATTTTGCAACAAGAGGGCGCAATTCTAAATTTCGCTTGGACGAGAAGTTGCAAAATTGTACTCGATAGATAGGTGTCTCGGTATCTCATAATTTTTTGCACAGTAAATTCAAAAAAGGGTTTTTTCGTTTTGTATTGATAACTGAAAAATTAGTTTTTTGTTGTTTTCCCATTTTGTGTGTTTTTTCGATTTGTTGGTTGTCTTCATTGTAAATTTTACCAAGTAGCGCAACTAACAGCTGATCGGTGAAAATTCGCACATTCACACGCACAGTTCTCGACTCAATTTCAAACAAAAACTTTGGATTATTTAACTCAAATTTTAAAGTGAGATAATCCTTACGAATTTATGTATATAGAATATATAAGGCGTTTTTGTTGTTATTAAAACAATAGTTTTATTTTTATCAAAGCTTTTATCATTTTTTTTTTTTTAACTTTGAAAAAACTCCGAACACCATTCCTTCATTATATGACATTCGACTGCCTTACAATGGTACAATGGTTGTCTTATTTTGGTGTTTTTTTAACAAGTGGTAAAATCGGCATAGGTACAAAGTAGAGAGCGCAGTGAGCGTAAAATTCTCTTTGAAATTTGCTCATGTATTGACAGTTGATCGCCGTTGAAATGACCTGTCAGTTGAAATGACTAAACTAATTTGTTCGTTTGACAAATAACTTGGTGGAATTAACCATAATTCGATCAACTTCACCGAATCTCCGTTAAGTCACGAACAACAGAACAGGTTTGTTGATTTTACTAGCACAATTTTTTTCAGTGTATTTAGCCTATTTAATAAATAACTTTAATGGAAATTTTTAATTAGTTAAACAAACAGATTGATATTTACGCACATTGCAGAGAAATGAAATGAACGTGGCTTTGACAAAACATTTTGCTATACTTTTTCATATGAAAATTTCCTAGTACTTGTTTCTTTATATATACATATTTGTATTTGCACAGTTGAATTGTGTTATCAAATTGATATGTGAACAATGAGAATTAAGCGTTTACAATAACATTTCCATATAAATTTTCTGTTATAGAAGCCTAATTAGCCTATTTAATAAACAAACAGGTTCATATTTACGCATATTGCAGAGAAATTAAATGAACGTGGCTTTGACAAAACATTTTGCTATACTTTTTCATATGAAAATTTCCTAGTACTTTTTTCTTTATATATACATATTTGTATTTGCACAGTTGAATTGTGTTATCAAATTGATATGTGAACAATGAGAATTAAGCGTTTACAATAACATTTCCATATAAATTTTCTGTTATAGAAGCCTAATTAGCCTATTTAATAAACAAACAGGTTCATATTGACGCACGTTGCAGAAAAATTAAATGAACGTGTCTTTGAAAAAACATTTTGCTATACTTTTTCATATGAAAATTTCCTAGTACTTGTTTCTTTATATATACATATTTGTATTTGCACAGTTGAATTGTGTTATCAAACTGATATGTGAACAATGAGAATTAAGCGTTTACAATAACATTTCCATATAAATTTTCTGTTACAGAAGCCTAATTAGCCTATTTAATAAATAACTTTAATGGAAATTTTTAATTAGTTAAACAAAGAGCTCCATATTTACGCATATTGCAGAGAAATTAAATGAACGTGGCTTTAACAAAACATTTTGCTATACTTTTTCATAAGAAAATATCTTAGTAATTGTTTGTTTATATATACATATTTATATTTGCACAGTTGAATTGTGTTATCAAACTGTGAACAATGAGAATTAAGCGTTTACAATAACATTTCCATATAAATTTTCTGTTATAGAAGCCTAATTAGCCTATTTAATAAACAAACAGGTTCATATTTACGCATATTGCAGAGAAATTAAATGAACGTGGCTTTGACAAAACATTTTGCTATACTTTTTCATATGAAAATTTCCTAGTACTTTTTTCTTTATATATACATATTTGTATTTGCACAGTTGAATTGTGTTATCAAATTGATATGTGAACAATGAGAATTAAGCGTTTACAATAACATTTCCATATAAATTTTCTGTTATAGAAGCCTAATTAGCCTATTTAATAAATAACTTTAATGGAAATTTTTAAATAGTTAAACAAACAGGTTCATATTTACGCATATTGCAGAGAAATTAAATGAACGTGGCTTTAACAAAACATTTTGCTATACTTTTTCATAAGAAAATTTCTTAGTAATTGTTTGTTTATATATACATATTTATATTTGAACAGTTGAATTGTGTTATCAAACTGATATGTGAACAATGAGAATTAAGCGTTTACAGTAACATTTCCATATAAATTTTCTGTTATAGAAACCTAATTAGCCTATTTAATAAATAACTTTAATGGTAAGTTTTAATTAGTTAAACAAACAGGTTCATATTTACGCATATTGCAGAGAAATTAAATGAACGTGGCTTTGACAAAACATTTTGCTATACTTTTTCATATGAAAATTTCCTAGTACTTGTTTCTTTATATAAACATATGTGTATTTGCACAGTTGAATTGTGTTATCAAATTGATATGTGAACAATGAGAATTAAGCGTTTACAATAACATTTCCATATAAATTTTCTGTTATAGAAGCCTAATTAGCCTATTTAATAAACAAACAGGTTCATATTTACGCATATTGCAGAGAAATTAAATGAACGTGGCTTTGACAAAACATTTTGCTATACTTTTTCATATGAAAATTTCCTAGTACTTTTTTCTTTATATATACATATTTGTATTTGCACAGTTGAATTGTGTTATCAAATTGATATGTGAACAATGAGAACCAAGCGTTTACATTAACATTTCCATATAAATTTTCTGTTATAGAAGCCTAATTAGCCTATTTAATAAACAAACGGGTTCATATTGACGCACGTTGCAGAAAAATTAAATGAACGTGGCTTTGACAGAACATTTTGCTATACTTTTTCATATGAAAATTTCCTAGTACTTGTTTCTTTATATATACATATGTATATTTGCACAGTTTAATTGTGTTATCAAACTGATATGTGAACAATGAGAATTAAGCGTTTACAATAACATTTCCATATAAATTTTCTGTTATAGAAGCCTAATTAGCCTATTTAATAAATAACTTTAATGGAAATTTTTAATTAGTTAAACAAACAGGTTCATATTTACGCATATTGCAGAGAAATTAAATGAACGTGGCTTTAACAAAACATTTTGCTATACTTTTTCATAAGAAAATTTCTTAGTAATTGTTTGTTTATATATACATATTTATATTTGAACAGTTGAGTTGTGTTATCAAACTGATATGTGAACAATGAGAATTAAGCGTTTACAGTAACATTTCCATATAAATTTTCTGTTATAGAAGCCTAATTAGCCTATTTAATAAATAACTTTAATGGTAAGTTTTAATTAGTTAAACAAACAGGTTCATATTTACGCATATTGCAGAGAAATTAAATGAAAGTGGCTTTGACAAAACATTTTGCTATACTTTTTCATATGAAAATTTCCTAGTACTTGTTTCTTTATATATACATATTTGTATTTGCACAGTTGAATTGTGTTATCAAATTGATATGTGAACAATGAGAATTAAGCGTTTACAGTAACATTTCCATATAAATTTTCTGTTATAGAAGCCTAATTAGCCTATTTAATAAATAAATTTAATGGAAATTTTTAATTACTTAAACAAACATGTTCATATTTACGCATATTGCAGAGAAATTAAATGAACGTGGCTTTGACAAAACATTTTGCTATACTTTTTCATATGAAAATTTCCTAGTACTTGTTTCTTTATATATACATATGTGTATTTGCACAGTTGAATTGTGTTATCAAATTGATATGTGAACAATGAGAATTAAGCGTTTACAGTAACATTTCCATATAAATTTTCTGTTATAGAAGCCTAATTAGCCTATTTAATAAATAACTTTAATGGTAAGTTTTAATTAGTTAACAAACAGGTTCATATTTACGCATATTGCAGAGAAATTAAATGAAAGTGGCTTTGACAAAACATTTTGCTATACTTTTTCATATGAAAATTTCCTAGTACTTGTTTCTTTATATATACATATTTGTATTTGCACAGTTGAATTGTGTTATCAAATTGATATGTGAACAATGAGAATTAAGCGTTTACAATAACATTTCCATATAAATTTTCTGTTATAGAAGCCTAATTAGCCTATTTAATAAACAAACAGGTTCATATTGACGCACGTTGCAGAAAAATTAAATGAACGTGGCTTTGACAAAACATTTTGCTATACTTTTTCATATGAAAATTTCCTAGTACTTGTTTCTTTATATATACATATTTGTATTTGCACAGTTGAATTGTGTTATCAAATTGATATGTGAACAAAGAGAACGAAGCGTTTACAATAACATTTCCATATAAATTTTCTGTTATAGAAGCCTACTTAGCCTATTTAATAAACAAACAGGTTCATATTGACGCACGTTGCAGAAAAATTAAATGAACGTGTCTTTGACAAAACATTTTGCTATACTTTTTCATATGAAAATGTCCTAGTACTTGTGTCTTTATATATACATATGTATATTTGCACAGTTTAATTGTGTTATCAAACTGATATGTGAACAATGAGAATTAAGCGTTTACAATAACATTTCCATATAAATTTTCTGTTATAGAAGCCTAATTAGCCTATTTAATAAACAAACAGGTTCATATTTACGCATATTGCAGAGAAATTAAATGAACGTGGCGTTAACAAAACATTTTGCTATACTTTTTCATATAAAAATTTCCTAGTACTTGTTTCTTTATATAAACATATGTGTATTTGCACAGTTGAATTGTGTTATCAAATTGATATGTGAACAATGAGAATTAAGCGTTTACAATAACATTTCCATATAAATTTTCTGTTATAGAAGCCTAATTAGCCTATTTAATAAACAAACAGGTTCATATTTACGCATATTGCAGAGAAATTAAATGAACGTGGCTTTGACAAAACATTTTGCTATACTTTTTCATATGAAAATTTCCTAGTACTTTTTTCTTTATATATACATATTTGTATTTGCACAGTTGAATTGTGTTATCAAATTGATATGTGAACAATGAGAATTAAGCGTTTACAATAACATTTCCATATAAATTTTCTGTTACAGAAGCCTAATTAGCCTATTTAATAAACAAACAGGTTCATATTGACGCACGTTGCAGAAAAATTAAATGAACGTGGCTTTCACAAAACATTTTGCTATACTTTTTCATATGAAAATTTCCTAGTACTTGTTTCTTTATATATACATATTTGTATTTGCACAGTTGAATTGTGTTATCAAATTGATATGTGAACAATGAGAACCAAGCGTTTACAATAACATTTCCATATAAATTTTCTGTTATAGAAGCCTAATTAGCCTATTTAATAAACAAACAGGTTCATATTGACGCACGTTGCAGAAAAATTAAATGAACGTGGCTTTGACAAAACATTTTGCTATACTTTTTCATATGAAAATTTCCTAGTACTTGTTTCTTTATATATACATATGTATATTTTCACAGTTTAATTGTGTTATCAAACTGATATGTGAACAATGAGAATTAAGCGTTTACAATAACATTTCCATATAAATTTTCTGTTATAGAAGCCTAATTAGCCTATTTAATAAACAAACAGGTTCATATTGCCGCACGTTGCAGAGAAATTAAATGAACGTGGCTTTGACAAAACATTTTGCTATACTTTTTCATATAGTACTTGCTTCTTTATATATACATATGTATATTTGCACAGTTTAATTGTGTTATTAAACTGATATGTGAACAATGAGAATTAAGCGTTTAAAATAACATTTCCATATAAATTTTCTGTTATAGAAGCCTAAATAGCCTATTTAATAAACAAACAGGTTCATATTGACGCACGTTGCAGAAAAATTAAATGAACGTGGCTTTGACAAAACATTTTGCTATACTTTTTCATATCAAAATTTCCTAGTACTTGTTTCTTTACATATACATATTTGTATTTGCACAGTTGAATTGTGTTATCAAATTGATATGTGAACAGTGAGAACCAAGCGTTTACAATAACATTTCCATATAAATTTTCTGTTATAGAAGCCTAATTAGCCTATTTAATAAACAAACAGGTTCATATTGACGCACGTTGCAGAAAAATTAAATGAACGTGGCTTTCACAAAACATTTTGCCATACTTTTTCATATAGTACTTGCTTCTTTATATATACATATGTATATTTGCACAGTTTAATTGTGTTATTAAACTGATATGTGAACAATGAGAATTAAGCGTTTATAATAACATCTCCATATAAATTTTCTGTTATAGAAGCCTAATTAGCCTATTTAATAAACAAACAGGTTCATATTGACGCACGTTGCAGAAAAATTAAATGAACGTGGCTTTCACAAAACATTTTGCTATACTTTTTCATATAGCACTTGTTTCTTTATATATACATATGTATATTTGCGCAGTTGAATTGTGTTATCAAACTGATATGTGAACAATGAGAATTAAGCGTTTACAATAACATTTCCATATAAATTTTCTGTTATTGAAGCCTAATTAGCCTATTTAATAAATAAATTTAATGGTAATTTTTAATTAGTTAAACAAACAGGTTCATATTTACGCTCATTGCAGAGAAATTAAATGAACGTGGCTTTGACAAAACATTTTGCTATACTTTTTCATATGAAAATTTCCTAGTACTTGTTTCTTCATATATACATATGTGTATTTGCACAGTTGAATTGTGTTATCAAATTGATATGTGAACAATGAGAATTAAGCGTTTACAATAACATTTCCATATAAATTTTCTGTTATAGAAGCCTAATTAGCCTATTTAATAAATAACTTTAATGGAAATTTTTAATTAGTTAAACAAACAGGTTCATATTTACGCTTATTGCAGAGAAATTAAATGAACGTGGCTTTGACAAAACATTTTGCTATACTTTTTCATATGAAAATTTCCTAGTACTTGTTTCTTTATATATACATATGTATATTTGCACAGTTGAGTTGTGTTATCAAACTGATATGTGAACAATGAGAATTAAGCGTTTACAATAACATTTCCATATAAATTTTCTGTTATAGAAGCCCAATTAGCCTATTTAATAAATAACGTTAATGGAAATTTTTAATTAGTTAAACAAACAGGTTCATAATTACGCATATTGCAGAGAAATTAAATGAACGTGGCTTTAACAAAACATTTTGCTATACTTTTTCATATAAAAATTTCCTAGTACTTGTTTCTTTATATATACATATGTGTATTTGCACAGTTGAATTGTGTTATCAAATTGATATGTGAACAATGAGAATTAAGCGTTTACAATAACATTTCCATATAAATTTTCTGTTGTAGAAGCCTAATTAGCCTATTTAATAAATAACTTTAAAGGAAATTTTTAATTAGTTAAACAAACAGGTTCATATTTACGCATATTGCAGAGAACTTAAATGAACGTGGCTTTAACAAAACATTTTGCTATACTTTTTCATAAGAAAATTTCTTAGTAATTGTTTGCTTATATATACATATTTATATTTGCACAGTTGAATTGTGTTATCAAACTGTGAACAATGAGAATTAAGCGTTTACAATAACATTTCCATATAAATTTTCTGTTATAGAAGCCTAATTAGCCTATTTAATAAATAACTTTAATGGAAATTTTTAATTAGTTAAACAAACAGGTTCATATTTACGCATATTGCAGAGAAATTAAATCAACGTGGCTTTAACAAAACATTTTGCTATACTTTTTCATAAGAAAATTTCTTAGTAATTGTTTGTTTATATATACATATTTATATTTGAACAGTTGAATTGTGTTATCAAACTGATATGTGAACAATGTGAATTAAGCGTTTACAGTAACATGTCCATATAAATTTTCTGTTATAGAAGCCTAATTAGCCTATTTAATAAATAACTTTAATGGTAAGTTTTAATTAGTTAAACAAACAGGTTCATATTTACGCATATTGCAGAGAAGTTAAATGAACGTGGCTTTGACAAAACATTTTGCTATACTTTTTCATATGAAAATTTCCTAGTACTTGTTTCTTTATATATACATATTTGTATTTGCACAGTTGAATTGTGTTATCAAATTGATATGTGAACAATGAGAACCAAGCGTTTACAATAACATTTCCATATAAATTTTCTGTTATAGAAGCCTAATTAGCCTATTTAATAAACAAACAGGTTCATATTGACGCACGTTGCAGAAAAATTAAATGAACGTGGCTTTGACAAAACATTTTGCTATACTTTTTCATATGAAAATGTCCTAGTACTTGTGTCTTTATATATACATATGTATATTTGCACAGTTTAATTGCGTTATCAAACTGATATGTGAACAATGAGAATTAAGCGTTTACAATAACATTTCCTTATAAATTTTCTGTTATAGAAGCCTAATTAGCCTATTTAATAAACAAACAGGTTCATATTGACGCACGTTGCAGAGAAATTAAATGAACGTGGCTTTGACAAAACATTTTGCTATACTTTTTCATATGAAAATTTCCTAGTACTTGTTTCTTTATATATACATATTTGTATTTGCGCAGTTGAATTGTGTTATCAAATTGATATGTGAACAATGAAAACCAAGCGTTTACAATAACATTTCCATATAAATTTTCTGTTATAGAAGCCTAGTTAGCCTATTTAATAAACAAACAGGTTCATATTTACGCATATTGCAGAGAAATTAAATGAACGTGGCGTTAACAAAACATTTTGCTATACTTTTTCATATAAAAATTTCCTAGTACTTGTTTCTTTATATAAACATATGTGTATTTGCACAGTTGAATTGTGTTATCAAATTGATATGTGAACAATGAGAATTAAGCGTTTACAATAACATTTCCATATAAATTTTCTGTTATAGAAGCCTAATTAGCCTATTTAATAAACAAACAGGTTCATATTGACGCACGTTGCAGAAAAATTAAATGAACGTGGCTTTGACAAAACATTTTGCTATACTTTTTCATATAGTACTTGCTTCTTTATATATACATATGTATATTTGCACAGTTTAATTGTGTTATTAAACTGAGATGTGAACAATGAGAATTAATCGTTTACAATAACATTTCCATATAAATTTTCTGTTATAGAAACCTAATTAGCCTATTTAATAAACAAACAGGTTCATATTGACGCACGTTGCAGAGAAACTAAATGAACGTGGCTTTCACAAAACATTTTGCTATACTTTTTCATATAGTACTTGTTTCTTTATATATACATATGTATATTAGCACAGTTGAATTGTGTTATCAAATTGATATGTGAACAATGAGAATTAAGCGTTTACAATAACATTTCCATATAAATTTTCTGTTATAGAAGCCTAATTAGCCTATTTAATAAACAAATAGGTTCATATTGACGCACGTTGCAGAAAAATTAAATGAACGTGGCTTTGACAAAACATTTTGCTATACTTTTTCATATAGTACTTGCTTCTTTATATATACATATGTATATTTGCACAGTTTAATTGTGTTATTAAACTGATAAGTGAACAATGCGAATTAATCGTTTACAATAACATTTCCACATAAATTTTCTGTTATAGAAGCCTAATTAGCCTATTTAATAAACAAACAGGTTCATATTGACGCAGGTTGCAGAAAAATTAAATGAACGTGGCTTTCACAAAACATTTTGCTATACTTTTTCATATAGTACTTGTTTCTTTATATATACATATGTATATTTGCGCAGTTGAATTGTGTTATCAAACTGATATGTGAACAATGAGAATTAAGCGTTTACAATAACATTTCCATATACATTTTCTGTTATTGAAGCCTAATTAGCCTATTTAATAAATAAATTTAATGGTAATTTTTAATTAGTTAAACAAACAGGTTCATATTTACGCATATTGCAGAGAAATTAAATGAACGTGGCTTTAACAAAACATTTTGCTATACTTTTTCATAAGAAAATTTCTTAGTAATTGTTTGTTTATATATACATATTTATATTTGCACAGTTGAATTGTGTTATCAAACTGTGAACAATGAGAATTAAGCGTTTACAATAACATTTTCATATAAATTTTCTGTTATAGAAGCCTAATTAGCCTAATTAATAAATAACTTTAATGGAAATTTTTAATTAGTTAACCAAACAGGTTCATATTTACGCATATTGCAGAGAAATTAAATGAACGTGGCTTTAACAAAACATTTTGCTATACTTTCTCATATAAAAATTTCCTAGTACTTGTTTCTTTATATATACATATGGGTATTTGCACAGTTGAATTGTGTTATCAAATTGATATGTGAACAATGAGAATTAAGCGTTTACAATAACATTTCCATATAAATTTTATGTTATAGAAGCCTAATTAGCCTATTTAATAAATAAATTTAATGGAAATTTTTAATTACTTAAACAAACATGTTCATATTTACGCATATTGCAGAGAAATTAAATGAACGTGGCTTTAAAAAAACATTTTGCTATACTTTTTCATAAGAAAATTTCTTAGTAATTGTTTGTTTATATATACATATTTATATTTGAACAGTTGAATTGTATTACAAACTGATATGTGAACAATGAGAATTAAGCGTTTACAGTAACATTTCCATATAAATTTTCTGTTATAGAAGCCTAATTAGCCTATTTTATAAATAACTTTAATGGTAAGTTTTAATTAGTTAAACAAACAGGTTCATATTTACGCATATTGCAGAGAAATTAAATGAACGTGGCTTTGACAAAACATTTTGCTATACTTTTTCATATGAAAATTTCCTAGTACTTGTTTCTTTATATATACATATGTGTATTTGCACAGTTGAATTGTGTTATCAAATTGATATGTGAACAATGAGAATTAAGCGTTTACAGTAACATTTCCATATAAATTTTCTGTTATAGAAGCCTAATTAGCCTATTTAATAAATAACTTTAATGGCAAGTTTTAATTAGTTAAACAAACAGGTTCATATTTACGCATATTGCAGAGAAATTAAATGAACGTGGCTTTGACAAAACATTTTGCTATACTTTTTCTTATGAAAATTTCCTAGTACTTGTTTCTTTATATATACATATTTGTATTTGCAAGTTGAATTGTGTTATCAAATTGATATGTGAACAATGAGAATTAAGCGTTCACAATAACATTTCCATATAAATTTTCTGTTATAGAAGCCTAATTAGCCTATTTAATAAACAAACAGGTTCATATTGACGCACGTTGCAGCAAAATTAAATGAACGTGGCTTTGACAAAACATTTTGCTATACTTTTTCATATGAAAATTTCCTAGTACTTGTTTCTTTATGTATACATATTTGTATTTGCACAGTTGAATTGTGTTATCAAATTGATATGTGAACAATGAGAACCAAGCGTTTACAATAACATTTCCATATAAATTTTCTGTTATAGAAGCCTAATTAGCCTATTTAATAAACAAACAGGTTCATATTGACGCACGTTGCAGAAAATTTAAATGAACGTGGCTTTCACAAAACATTTTGCTATACTTTTTCATATGAAAATTTCCTAGTACTTGTTTCTTTATATATACATATTTGTATTTGCACAGTTGAATTGTGTTATCAAATTGATATGTGAACAATGAGAACCAAGCGTTTACAATAACATTTCCATATAAATTTTCTGTTATAGAAGCCTAATTAGCCTATTTAATAAACAAACAGGTTCATATTTACGCATATTGCAGAGAAATTAAATGAACGTGGCTTTGACAAAACATTTTGCTATACTTTTTCATATGAAAATTTCCTAGTACTTTTTTCTTTATATATACATATTTGTATTTGCACAGTTGAATTGTGTTATCAAATTGATATGTGAACAATGAGAATTAAGCGTTTACAATAACATTTCCATATAAATTTTCTGTTACAGAAGCCTAATTAGCCTATTTAATAAACAAACAGGTTCATATTGACGCACGTTGCAGAAAAATTAAATGAACGTGGCTTTCACAAAACATTTTGCTATACTTTTTCATATGAAAATTTCCTAGTACTTGTTTCTTTATATATACATATTTGTATTTGCACAGTTGAATTGTGTTATCAAATTGATATGTGAACAATGAGAACCAAGCGTTTACAATAACATTTCCATATAAATTTTCTGTTATAGAAGCCTAATTAGCCTATTTAATAAACAAACAGGTTCATATTGACGCACGTTGCAGAAAAATTAAATGAACGTGGCTTTGACAAAACATTTTGCTATACTTTTTCATATGAAAATTTCCTAGTACTTGTTTCTTTATATATACATATGTATATTTGCACAGTTTAATTGTGTTATCAAACTGATATGTGAACAATGAGAATTAAGCGTTTACAATAACATTTCCATATAAATTTTCTGTTATAGAAGCCTAATTAGCCTATTTAATAAACAAACAGGTTCATATTGCCGCACGTTGCAGAGAAATTAAATGAACGTGGCTTTGACAAAACATTTTGCTATACTTTTTCATATAGTACTTGCTTCTTTATATATACATATGTATATTTGCACAGTTTAATTGTGTTATTAAACTGATATGTGAACAATGAGAATTAAGCGTTTAAAATAACATTTCCATATAAATTTTCTGTTATAGAAGCCTAATTAGCCAATTTAATAAACAAACAGGTTCATATTGACGCACGTTGCAGAAAAATTTAATGAACGTGGCTTTGACAAAACATTTTGCTATACTTTTTCATATCAAAATTTCCTAGTACTTGATTCTTTACATATACATATTTGTATTTGCACAGTTGAATTGTGTTATCAAATTGATATGTGAACAGTGAGAACCAAGCGTTTACAATAACATTTCCATATAAATTTTCTGTTATAGAAGCCTAATTAGCCTATTTAATAAACAAACAGGTTCATATTGACGCACGTTGCAGAAAAATTAAATGAACGTGGCTTTCACAAAACATTTTGCTATACTTTTTCATATAGTACTTGCTTCTTTATATATACATATGTATATTTGCACAGTTTAATTGTGTTATTAAACTGATATGTGAACAATGAGAATTAAGCGTTTACGATAACATCTCCATATAAATTTTCTGTTATAGAAGCCTAATTAGCCTATTAAATAAACAAACAGGTTCATATTAACGCACGTTGCAGAAAAATTAAATGAACGTGGCTTTCACAAAACATTTTGCTATACTTTTTCATATAGTACTTGTTTCTTTATATATACATATGTATATTTGCGCAGTTGAATTGTGTTATCAAACTGATATGTGAACAATGAGAATTAAGCGTTTACAATAACATTTCCATATAAATTTTCTGTTATTGAAGCCTAATTAGCCTATTTAATAAATAAATTTAATGGTAATTTTTAATTAGTTAAACAAACAGGTTCATATTTACGCTCATTGCAGAGAAATTAAATGAACGTGGCTTTGACAAAACATTTTGCTATACTTTTTCATATAAAAATTTCCTAGTACTTGTTTCTTTATATATACATATGTGTATTTGCACAGTTGAATTGTGTTATCAAATTGATATGTGAACAATGAGAATTAAGCGTTTACAATAACATTTCCATATAAATTTTCTGTTGTAGAAGCCTAATTAGCCTATTTAATAAATAACTTTAAAGGAAATTTTTAATTAGTTAAACAAACAGGTTCATATTTACGCATATTGCAGAGAACTTAAATGAACGTGGCTTTAACAAAACATTTTGCTATACTTTTTCATAAGAAAATTTCTTAGTAATTGTTTGCTTATATATACATATTTATATTTGCACAGTTGAATTGTGTTATCAAACTGTGAACAATGAGAATTAAGCGTTTACAATAACATTTCCATATAAATTTTCTGTTATAGAAGCCTAATTAGCCTATTTAATAAATAACTTTAATGGAAATTTTTAATTAGTTAAACAAACAGGTTCATATTTACGCATATTGCAGAGAAATTAAATCAACGTGGCTTTAACAAAACATTTTGCTATACTTTTTCATAAGAAAATTTCTTAGTAATTGTTTGTTTATATATACATATTTATATTTGAACAGTTGAATTGTGTTATCAAACTGATATGTGAACAATGTGAATTAAGCGTTTACAGTAACATGTCCATATAAATTTTCTGTTATAGAAGCCTAATTAGCCTATTTAATAAATAACTTTAATGGTAAGTTTTAATTAGTTAAACAAACAGGTTCATATTTACGCATATTGCAGAGAAGTTAAATGAACTTGGCTTTGACAAAACATTTTGCTATACTTTTTCATATGAAAATTTCCTAGTACTTGTTTCTTTATATATACATATGTGTATTTGCACAGTTGAATTGTGTTATCAAATTGATATGTGAACAATGAGAATTAAGCGTTTACAGTAACATTTCCATATAAATTTTCTGTTATAGAAGCCTAATTAGCCTATTTAATACATTTATTCATATTTACGCATATTGCAGAGAAGTTAAATGAACTTGGCTTTGACAAAACATTTTGCTATACTTTTTCATATGAAAATTTCCTAGTACTTGTTTCTTTATATATACATATGTGTATTTGCACAGTTGAATTGTGTTATCAAATTGATATGTGAACAATGAGAATTAAGCGTTTACAGTAACATTTCCATATAAATTTTCTGTTATAGAAGCCTAATTAGCCTATTTAATAAATAACTTTAATGGTAAGTTTTAATTAGTTAAACAAACAGGTTCATATTTACGCATATTGCAGAGAAATTAAATGAACGTGGCTTTGACAAAACATTTTGCTATACTTTTTCATATGAAAATTTCCTAGTACTTGTTTCTTTATATATACATATTTGTATTTGCACAGTTGAATTGTGTTATCAAATTGATATGTGAACAATGAGAACCAAGCGTTTACAATAACATTTCCATATAAATTTTCTGTTATAGAAGCCTAATTAGCCTATTTAATAAACAAACAGGTTCATATTGACGCACGTTGCAGAAAAATTAAATGAACGTGGCTTTGACAAAACATTTTGCTATACTTTTTCATATGAAAATGTCCTAGTACTTGTGTCTTTATATATACATATGTATATTTGCACAGTTTAATTGTGTTATCAAACTGATATGTGAACAATGAGAATTAAGCGTTTACAATAACATTTCCTTATAAATTTTCTGTTATAGAAGCCTAATTAGCCTATTTAATAAACAAACAGGTTCATATTGACGCACGTTGCAGAGAAATTAAATGAACGTGGCTTTGACAAAACATTTTGCTATACTTTTTCATATGAAAATTTCCTAGTACTTGTTTCATTATATATACATATTTGTATTTGCACAGTTGAATTGTGTTATCAAATTGATATGTGAACAATGAAAACCAAGCGTTTACAATAACATTTCCATATAAATTTTCTGTTATAGAAGCCTAGTTAGCCTATTTAATAAACAAACAGGTTCATATTTACGCATATTGCAGAGAAATTAAATGAACGTGGCGTTAACAAAACATTTTGCTATACTTTTTCATATAAAAATTTCCTAGTACTTGTTTCTTTATATAAACATATGTGTGTTTGCACAGTTGAATTGTGTTATCAAATTGATATGTGAACAATGAGAATTAAGCGTTTACAATAACATTTCCATATAAATTTTCTGTTATAGAAGCCTAATTAGCCTATTTAATAAACAAACAGGTTCATATTGACGCACGTTGCAGAAAAATTAAATGAACGTGGCTTTGACAAAACATTTTGCTATACTTTTTCATATAGTACTTGCTTCTTTATATATACATATGTATATTTGCACAGTTTAATTGTGTTATTAAACTGAGATGTGAACAATGAGAATTAATCGTTTACAATAACATTTCCATATAAATTTTCTGTTATAGAAACCTAATTAGCCTATTTAATAAACAAACAGGTTCATATTGACGCACGTTGCAGAGAAACTAAATGAACGTGGCTTTCACAAAACATTTTGCTATACTTTTTCATATAGTACTTGTTTCTTTATATATACATATGTATATTTGCACAGTTGAATTGTGTTATCAAATTGATATGTGAACAATGAGAATTAAGCGTTTACAATAACATTTCCATATAAATTTTCTGTTATAGAAGCCTAATTAGCCTATTTAATAAACAAATAGGTTCATATTGACGCACGTTGCAGAAAAATTAAATGAACGTGGCTTTGACAAAACATTTTGCTATACTTTTTCATATAGTACTTGCTTCTTTATATATACATATGTATATTTGCACAGTTTAATTGTGTTATTAAACTGATAAGTGAACAATGCGAATTAATCGTTTACAATAACATTTCCATATAAATTTTCTGTTATAGAAGCCTAATTAGCCTATTTAATAAACAAACAGGTTCATATTGACGCAGGTTGCAGAAAAATTAAATGAACGTGGCTTTCACAAAACATTTTGCTATACTTTTTCATATAGTACTTGTTTCTTTATATATACATATGTATATTTGCGCAGTTGAATTGTGTTATCAAACTGATATGTGAACAATGAGAATTAAGCGTATACAATAACATTTGCATATACATTTTCTGTTATTGAAGCCTAATTAGCCTATTTAATAAATAAATTTAATGGTAATTTTTAATTAGTTAAACAAACAGGTTCATATTTACGCATATTGCAGAGAAATTAAATGAACGTGGCTTTAACAAAACATTTTGCTATACTTTTTCATAAGAAAATTTCTTAGTAATTGTTTGTTTATATATACATATTTATATTTGCACAGTTGAATTGTGTTATCAAACTGTGAACAATGAGAATTAAGCGTTTACAATAACATTTTCATATAAATTTTCTGTTATAGAAGCCTAATTAGCCTAATTAATAAATAACTTTAATGGAAATTTTTAATTAGTTAACCAAACAGGTTCATATTTACGCATATTGCAGAGAAATTAAATGAACGTGGCTTTAACAAAACATTTTGCTATACTTTCTCATATAAAAATTTCCTAGTACTTGTTTCTTTATATATACATATGGGTATTTGCACAGTTGAATTGTGTTATCAAATTGATATGTGAACAATGAGAATTAAGCGTTTACAGTAACATTTCCATATAAATTTTATGTTATAGAAGCCTAATTAGCCTATTTAATAAATAAATTTAATGGAAATTGTTTTTGTTTTCGAACCTTGAATGATTTAATGGAAATTTTTAATTACTTAAACAAACATGTTCATATTTACGCATATTGCAGAGAAATTAAATGAACGTGGCTTTAAAAAAACATTTTGCTATACTTTTTCATAAGAAAATTTCTTAGTAATTGTTTGTTTATATATACATATTTATATTTGAACAGTTGAATTGTATTATCAAACTGATATGTGAACAATGAGAATTAAGCGTTTACAGTAACATTTCCATATAAATTTTCTGTTATAGAAGCCTAATTAGCCTATTTTATAAATAACTTTAATGGTAAGTTTTAATTAGTTAAACAAACAGGTTCATATTTACGCATATTGCAGAGAAATTAAATGAACGTGGCTTTGACAAAACATTTTGCTATACTTTTTCATATGAAAATTTCCTAGTACTTGTTTCTTTATATATACATATGTGTATTTGCACAGTTGAATTGTGTTATCAAATTGATATGTGAACAATGAGAATTAAGCGTTTACAGTAACATTTCCATATAAATTTTCTGTTATAGAAGCCTAATTAGCCTATTTAATAAATAACTTTAATGGCAAGTTTTAATTAGTTAAACAAACAGGTTCATATTTACGCATATTGCAGAGAAATTAAATGAACGTGGCTTTGACAAAACATTTTGCTATACTTTTTCTTATGAAAATTTCCTAGTACTTGTTTCTTTATATATACATATTTGTATTTGCAAGTTGAATTGTGTTATCAAATTGATATGTGAACAATGAGAATTAAGCGTTCACAATAACATTTCCATATAAATTTTCTGTTATAGAAGCCTAATTAGCCTATTTAATAAACAAACAGGTTCATATTGACGCACGTTGCAGCAAAATTAAATGAACGTGGCTTTGACAAAACATTTTGCTATACTTTTTCATATGAAAATTTCCTAGTACTTGTTTCTTTATGTATACATATTTGTATTTGCACAGTTGAATTGTGTTATCAAATTGATATGTGAACAATGAGAACCAAGCGTTTACAATAACATTTCCATATAAATTTTCTGTTATAGAAGCCTAATTATAGCCTATTTAATAAATAACTTTAATGGTAAGTTTTAATTAGTTAAACAAACAGGTTCATATTTACGCATATTGCAGAGAAGTTAAATGAACTTGGCTTTGACAAAACATTTTGCTATACTTTTTCATATGAAAATTTCCTAGTACTTGTTTCTTTATATATACATATGTGTATTTGCACAGTTGAATTGTGTTATCAAATTGATATGTGAACAATGAGAATTAAGCGTTTACAGTAACATTTCCATATAAATTTTCTGTTATAGAAGCCTAATTAGCCTATTTAATACATTTATTCATATTTACGCATATTGCAGAGAAGTTAAATGAACTTGGCTTTGACAAAACATTTTGCTATACTTTTTCATATGAAAATTTCCTAGTACTTGTTTCTTTATATATACATATGTGTATTTGCACAGTTGAATTGTGTTATCAAATTGATATGTGAACAATGAGAATTAAGCGTTTACAGTAACATTTCCATATAAATTTTCTGTTATAGAAGCCTAATTAGCCTATTTAATAAATAACTTTAATGGTAAGTTTTAATTAGTTAAACAAACAGGTTCATATTTACGCATATTGCAGAGAAATTAAATGAACGTGGCTTTGACAAAACATTTTGCTATACTTTTTCATATGAAAATTTCCTAGTACTTGTTTCTTTATATATACATATTTGTATTTGCACAGTTGAATTGTGTTATCAAATTGATATGTGAACAATGAGAACCAAGCGTTTACAATAACATTTCCATATAAATTTTCTGTTATAGAAGCCTAATTAGCCTATTTAATAAACAAACAGGTTCATATTGACGCACGTTGCAGAAAAATTAAATGAACGTGGCTTTGACAAAACATTTTGCTATACTTTTTCATATGAAAATGTCCTAGTACTTGTGTCTTTATATATACATATGTATATTTGCACAGTTTAATTGTGTTATCAAACTGATATGTGAACAATGAGAATTAAGCGTTTACAATAACATTTCCTTATAAATTTTCTGTTATAGAAGCCTAATTAGCCTATTTAATAAACAAACAGGTTCATATTGACGCACGTTGCAGAGAAATTAAATGAACGTGGCTTTGACAAAACATTTTGCTATACGTTTTCATATGAAAATTTCCTAGTACTTGTTTCTTTATATATACATATTTGTATTTGCACAGTTGAATTGTGTTATCAAATTGATATGTGAACAATGAAAACCAAGCGTTTACAATAACATTTCCATATAAATTTTCTGTTATAGAAGCCTAGTTAGCCTATTTAATAAACAAACAGGTTCATATTTACGCATATTGCAGAGAAATTAAATGAACGTGGCGTTAACAAAACATTTTGCTATACTTTTTCATATAAAAATTTCCTAGTACTTGTTTCTTTATATAAACATATGTGTGTTTGCACAGTTGAATTGTGTTATCAAATTTATATGTGAACAATGAGAATTAAGCGTTTACAATAACATTTCCATATAAATTTTCTGTTATAGAAGCCTAATTAGCCTATTTAATAAACAAACAGGTTCATATTGACGCACGTTGCAGAAAAATTAAATGAACGTGGCTTTGACAAAACATTTTGCTATACTTTTTCATATAGTACTTGCTTCTTTATATATACATATGTATATTTGCACAGTTTAATTGTGTTATTAAACTGAGATGTGAACAATGAGAATTAATCGTTTACAATAACATTTCCATATAAATTTTCTGTTATAGAAACCTAATTAGCCTATTTAATAAACAAACAGGTTCATATTGACGCACGTTGCAGAGAAACTAAATGAACGTGGCTTTCACAAAACATTTTGCTATACTTTTTCATATAGTACTTGTTTCTTTATATATACATATGTATATTTGCACAGTTGAATTGTGTTATCAAATTGATATGTGAACAATGAGAATTAAGCGTTTACAATAACATTTCCATATAAATTTTCTGTTATAGAAGCCTAATTAGCCTATTTAATAAACAAATAGGTTCATATTGACGCACGTTGCAGAAAAATTAAATGAACGTGGCTTTGACAAAACATTTTGCTATACTTTTTCATATAGTACTTGCTTCTTTATATATACATATGTATATTTGCACAGTTTAATTGTGTTATTAAACTGATAAGTGAACAATGCGAATTAATCGTTTACAATAACATTTCCATATAAATTTTCTGTTATAGAAGCCTAATTAGCCTATTTAATAAACAAACAGGTTCATATTGACGCAGATTGCAGAAAAATTAAATGAACGTGGCTTTCACAAAACATTTTGCTATACTTTTTCATATAGTACTTGTTTCTTTATATATACATATGTATATTTGCGCAGTTGAATTGTGTTATCAAACTGATATGTGAACAATGAGAATTAAGCGTATACAATAACATTTGCATATACATTTTCTGTTATTGAAGCCTAATTAGCCTATTTAATAAATAAATTTAATGGTAATTTTTAATTAGTTAAACAAACAGGTTCATATTTACGCATATTGCAGAGAAATTAAATGAACGTGGCTTTAACAAAACATTTTGCTATACTTTTTCATAAGAAAATTTCTTAGTAATTGTTTGTTTATATATACATATTTATATTTGCACAGTTGAATTGTGTTATCAAACTGTGAACAATGAGAATTAAGCGTTTACAATAACATTTTCATATAAATTTTCTGTTATAGAAGCCTAATTAGCCTAATTAATAAATAACTTTAATGGAAATTTTTAATTAGTTAACCAAACAGGTTCATATTTACGCATATTGCAGAGAAATTAAATGAACGTGGCTTTAACAAAACATTTTGCTATACTTTCTCATATAAAAATTTCCTAGTACTTGTTTCTTTATATATACATATGGGTATTTGCACAGTTGAATTGTGTTATCAAATTGATATGTGAACAATGAGAATTAAGCGTTTACAGTAACATTTCCATATAAATTTTATGTTATAGAAGCCTAATTAGCCTATTTAATAAATAAATTTAATGGAAATTTTTAATTACTTAAACAAACATGTTCATATTTACGCATATTGCAGAGAAATTAAATGAACGTGGCTTTAAAAAAACATTTTGCTATACTTTTTCATAAGAAAATTTCTTAGTAATTGTTTGTTTATATATACATATTTATATTTGAACAGTTGAATTGTATTATCAAACTGATATGTGAACAATGAGAATTAAGCGTTTACAGTAACATTTCCATATAAATTTTCTGTTATAGAAGCCTAATTAGCCTATTTTATAAATAACTTTAATGGTAAGTTTTAATTAGTTAAACAAACAGGTTCATATTTACGCATATTGCAGAGAAATTAAATGAACGTGGCTTTGACAAAACATTTTGCTATACTTTTTCATATGAAAATTTCCTAGTACTTGTTTCTTTATATATACATATGTGTATTTGCACAGTTGAATTGTGTTATCAAATTGATATGTGAACAATGAGAATTAAGCGTTTACAGTAACATTTCCATATAAATTTTCTGTTATAGAAGCCTAATTAGCCTATTTAATAAATAACTTTAATGGCAAGTTTTAATTAGTTAAACAAACAGGTTCATATTTACGCATATTGCAGAGAAATTAAATGAACGTGGCTTTGACAAAACATTTTGCTATACTTTTTCTTATGAAAATTTCCTAGTACTTGTTTCTTTATATATACATATTTGTATTTGCAAGTTGAATTGTGTTATCAAATTGATATGTGAGCAATGAGAATTAAGCGTTCACAATAACATTTCCATATAAATTTTCTGTTATAGAAGCCTAATTAGCCTATTTAATAAACAAAAAGGTTCATATTGACGCACGTTGCAGCAAAATTAAATGAACGTGGCTTTAACAAAACATTTTGCTATACTTTTTCATATGAAAATTTCCTAGTACTTGTTTCTTTATGTATACATATTTGTATTTGCACAGTTGAATTGTGTTATCAAATTGATATGTGAACAATGAGAACCAAGCGTTTACAATAACATTTCCATATAAATTTTCTGTTATAGAAGCCTAATTAGCCTATTTAATAAACAAACAGGTTCATATTGACGCACGTTGCAGAAAAATTAAATGAAGGTTGCTTTGACAAAACATTTTGCTATACTTTTTCATATGAAAATGTCCTAGTACTTGTCTCTTTATATATACATATGTATATTTGCACAGTTTAATTGTGTTATCAAACTGATATGTGAACAATGAGAATTAAGCGTTTACAATAACATTTCCATATAAATTTTCTGTTATAGAAGCCTAATTAGCCTATTTAATAAACAAACAGGTTCATATTTACGCATATTGCGGAGAAATTAAATGAACGTGGCGTTAACAAAACATTTTGCTATACTTTTTCATATAAAAATTTCCTAGTACTTGTTTCTTTATATAAACATATGTGTATTTGCACAGTTGAATTGTGTTATCAAATTGATATGTGAACAATGAGAATTAAGCGTTTACAATAACATTTCCATATAAATTTTCTGTTATAGAAGCCTAATTAGCCTATTTAATAAACAAACAGGTTCATATTTACGCATATTGCAGAGAAATTAAATGAACGTGGCTTTGACAAAACATTTTGCTATACTTTTTCATATGAAAATTTCCTAGTACTTTTTTCTTTATATATACATATTTGTATTTGCACAGTTGAATTGTGTTATCAAATTGATATGTGAACAATGAGAATTAAGCGTTTACAATAACATTTCCATATAAATTTTCTGTTACAGAAGCCTAATTAGCCTATTTAATAAACAAACAGGTTCATATTGACGCACGTTGCAGAAAAATTAAATGAACGTGGCTTTCACAAAACATTTTGCTATACTTTTTCATATGAAAATTTCCTAGTACTTGTTTCTTTATATATACATATTTGTATTTGCACAGTTGAATTGTGTTATCAAATTGATATGTGAACAATAAGAACCAAGCGTTTACAATAACATTTCCATATAAATTTTCTGTTATAGAAGCCTAATTAGCCTATTTAATAAACAAACAGGTTCATATTGACGCACGTTGCAGAAAAATTAAATGAACGTGGCTTTGACAAAACATTTTGCTATACTTTTTCATATGAAAATGTCCTAGTACTTGTCTCTTTATATATACATATGTATATTTGCACAGTTTAATTGTGTTATCAAACTGATATGTGAAAAATGAGAACTAAGCGTTTACAATAACATTTCCATATAAATTGTCTGTTATAGAAGCCTAATTAGCCTATTTAATAAACAAACAGGTTCATATTGCCGCACGTTGCAGAGAAATTAAATGAACGTGGCTTTGACAAAACATTTTGCTATACTTTTTCATATAGTACTTGCTTCTTTATATATACATATGTATATTTGCACAGTTTAATTGTGTTATCAAACTGATATGTGAAAAATGAGAACTAAGCGTTTAAAATAACATTTCCATATAAATTTTCTGTTATAGAAGCCTAATTAGCCTATTTAATAAACAAACAGGTTCATATTGACGCACGTTGCAGAAAAATTAAATGAACGTGGCTTTGACAAAACATTTTGCTATACTTTTTCATATCAAAATTTCCTAGTACTTGTTTCTTTACATATACATATTTGTATTTGCACAGTTGAATTGTGTTATCAAATTGATATGTGAACAGTGAGAACCAAGCGTTTACAATAACATTTCCATATAAATTTTCTGTTATAGAGCCTAATTAGCCTATTTAATAAACAAACAGGTTCATATTGACGCACGTTGCAGAAAAATTAAATGAACGTGGCTTTCACAAAACATTTTGCTATACTTTTTCATATAGTACTTGCTTCTTTATATATACATATGTATATTTGCACAGTTTAATTGTGTTATTAAACTGATATGTGAACAATGAGAATTATGCGTTTACAATAACCTCTCCATATAAATTTTCTGTTATAGAAGCCTAATTAGCCTATTTAATAAACAAACAGGTTCATATTGACGCACGTTGCAGAAAAATTAAATGAACGTGGCTTTCACAAAACATTTTGCTATACTTTTTCATATAGTACTTGTTTCTTTATATATACATATGTATATTTGCGCAGTTGAATTGTGTTATCAAACTGATATGTGAACAATGAGAATTAAGCGTTTAAAATAACATTTCCATATAAATTTTCTGTTATAGAAGCCTAATTAGCCTATTTAATAAACAAACAGGTTCATATTGACGCACGTTGCAGAAAAATTAAATGAACGTGGCTTTGACAAAACATTTTGCTATACTTTTTCATATCAAAATTTCCTAGTACTTGTTTCTTTACATATACATATTTGTATTTGCACAGTTGAATTGTGTTATCAAATTGATATGTGAACAGTGAGAACCAAGCGTTTACAATAACATTTCCATATAAATTTTCTGTTATAGAGCCTAATTAGCCTATTTAATAAACAAACAGGTTCATATTGACGCACGTTGCAGAAAAATTAAATGAACGTGGCTTTCACAAAACATTTTGCTATACTTTTTCATATAGTACTTGCTTCTTTATATATACATATGTATATTTGCACAGTTTAATTGTGTTATTAAACTGATATGTGAACAATGAGAATTAAGCGTTTACAATAACCTCTCCATATAAATTTTCTGTTATAGAAGCCTAATTAGCCTATTTAATAAACAAACAGGTTCATATTGACGCACGTTGCAGAAAAATTAAATGAACGTGGCTTTCACAAAACATTTTGCTATACTTTTTCATATAGTACTTGTTTCTTTATATATACATATGTATATTTGCGCAGTTGAATTGTGTTATCAAACTGATATGTGAACAATGAGAATTAAGCGTTTACAATAACATTTCCATATAAATTTTCTGTTATTGAAGCCTAATTAGCCTATTTAATAAATAAATTTAATGGTAATTTTTAATTAGTTAAACAAACAGGTTCATATTTACGCTCATTGCAGAGAAATTAAATGAACGTGGCTTTGACAAAACATTTTGCTATACTTTTTCATATGAAAATTTCCTAGTACTTGTTTCTTCATATATACATATGTGTATTTGCACAGTTGAATTGTGTTATCAAATTGATATGTGAACAATGAGAATTAAGCGTTTACAATAACATTTCCATATAAGCTTTCTGTTATAGAAGCCTAATTAGCCTATTTAATAAATAACTTTAATGGAAATTTTTAATTAGTTAAACAAACAGGTTCATATTTACCCTTATTGCAGAGAAATTAAATGAACGTGGCTTTGACAAAACATTTTGCTATACTTTTTCATATGAAAATTTCCTAGTACTTGTTTCTTTATATATACATATGTATATTTGCACAGTTGAGTTGTGTTATCAAACTGATATGTGAACAATGAGAATTAAGCGTTTACAATAACATTTCCATATAAATTTTCTGTTATAGAAGCCTAATTAGCCTATTTAATAAATAACGTTAATGGAAATTTTTAATTAGTTAAACAAACAGGTTCATAATTACGCATATTGCAGAGAAATTAAATGAACGTGGCTTTAACAAAACATTTTGCTATACTTTTTCATATAAAAATTTCCTAGTACTTGTTTCTTTATATATACATATGTGTATTTGCACAGTTGAATTGTGTTATCAAATTGATATGTGAACAATGAGAATTAAGCGTTTACAATAACATTTCCATATAAATTTTCTGTTGTAGAAGCCTAATTAGCCTATTTAATAAATAACTTTAAAGGAAATTTTTAATTAGTTAAACAAACAGGTTCATATTTACGCATATTGCAGAGAACTTAAATGAACGTGGCTTTAACAAAACATTTTGCTATACTTTTTCATAAGAAAATTTCTTAGTAATTGTTTGCTTATATATACATATTTATATTTACATATATACAGTTGAATTGTGTTACCAAACTGTGAACAATGAGAATTAAGCGTTTACAATAACATTTCCATATAAATTTTCTGTTATAGAAGCCTAATTAGCCTATTTAATAAATAACTTTAATGGAAATTTTTAATTAGTTAAACAAACAGGTTCATATTTACGCATATTGCAGAGAAGTTAAATGAACGTGGCTTTGACAAAACATTTTGCTATACTTTTTCATATGAAAATTTCCTAGTACTTGTTTCTTTATATATACATATGTGTATTTGCACAGTTGAATTGTGTTATCAAATTGATATGTGAACAATGAGAATTAAGCCTTTACAGTAACATTTCCATATAAATTTTCTGTTATAGAAGCCTAATTAGCCTATTTAATAAATAACTTTAATGGTAAGTTTTAATTAGTTAAACAAACAGGTTCATATTTACGCATATTGCAGAGAAATTAAATGAACGTGGCTTTGACAAAACATTTTGCTATACTTTTTCATATGAAAATTTCCTAGTACTTGTTTCTTTATATATACATATTTGTATTTGCACAGTTGAATTGTGTTATCAAATTGATATGTGAACAATGAGAACCAAGCGTTTACAATAACATTTCCATATAAATTTTCTGTTATAGAAGCCTAATTAGCCTATTTAATAAACAAACAGGTTCATATTGACGCACGTTGCAGAAAAATTAAATGAACGTGGCTTTGACAAAACATTTTGCTATACTTTTTCATATGAAAATGTCCTAGTACTTGTGTCTTTATATATACATATGTATATTTGCACAGTTTAATTGTGTTATCAAACTGATATGTGAATAATGAGAGTTAAGCGTTTACAATAACATTTCCATATAAATTTTCTGTTATAGAAGCCTAATTAGCCTATTTAATAAACAAACAGGTTCATATTGACGCACGTTGCAGAGAAATTAAATGAACGTGGCTTGGACAAAACATTTTGCTATACTTTTTCATATGAAAATTTCCTAGTACTTGTTTCTTTATATATACATATTTGTATTTGCACAGTTGAATTGTGTTATCAAATTGATATGTGAACAATGAAAACCAAGCGTTTACAATAACATTTCCATATAAATTTTCTGTTATAGAAGCCTAGTTAGCCTATTTAATAAACAAACAGGTTCATATTGACGCACGTTGCAGAAAAATTAAATGAACGTGGCTTTGACAAAACATTTTGCTATACTTTTTCATATAGTACTTGCTTCTTTATATATACATATGTATATTTGCACAGTTTAATTGTGTTATTAAACTGAGATGTGAACAATGAGAATTAATCGTTTACAATAACATTTCTATATAAATTTTCTGTTATAGAAGCCTAATTAGCCTATTTAATAAACAAACAGGTTCATATTGACGCACGTTGCAGAGAAACTAAATGAACGTGGCTTTCACAAAACATTTTGCTATACTTTTTCATATAGTACTTGTTTCTTTATATATACATATGTATATTTGCACAGTTGAATTGTGTTATCAAATTGATATGTGAACAATGAGAATTAAGCGTTTACAATAACATTTCCATATAAAATTTCTGTTATAGAAGCCTAATTAGCCTATTTAGTAAACAAATAGGTTCATATTGACGCACGTTGCAGAAAAATTAAATGAACGTGGCTTTGACAAAACATTTTGCTATACTTTTTCATATAGTACTTGCTTCTTTATATATACATATGTATATTTGCACAGTTTAATTGTGTTATTAAACTGATAAGTGAACAATGCGAATTAATCGTTTACAATAACATTTCCATATAAATTTTCTGTTATAGAAGCCTAATTAGCCTATTTAATAAACAAACAGGTTCATATTGACGCAGGTTGCAGAAAAATTAAATGAACGTGGCTTTCACAAAACATTTTGCTATACTTTTTCATATAGTACTTGTTTCTTTATATGTACATACATATGTATATTTGCGCAGTTGAATTGTGTTATCAAACTGATATGTGAACAATGAGAATTAAGCGTTTACAATAACATTTCCATATACATTTTCTGTTATTGAAGCCTAATTAGCCTGTTTAATAAATAAATTTAATGGTAATTTTTAATTAGTTAAACAAACAGGTTCATATTTACGCATATTGCAGAGAAATTAAATGAACGTGGCTTTGACAAAACATTTTGCTATACTTTTTCATAAGAAAATTTCTTAGTAATTGTTTGTTTATATATACATATTTATATTTGCACAGTTGAATTGTGTTATCAAACTGTGAACAATGAGAATTAAGCGTTTACAATAACATTTCCATATAAATTTTCTGTTATAGAAGCCTAATTAGCCTAATTAATAAATAACTTTAATGGAAATTTTTAATTAGTTAACCAAACAGGTTCATATTTACGCATATTGCAGAGAAATTAAATGAACGTGGCTTTAACAAAACATTTTGCTATACTTTCTCATATAAAAATTTCCTAGTACTTGTTTCTTTATATATACATATGGGTATTTGCACCGTTGAATTGTGTTATCAAATTGATATGTGAACAATGAGAATTAAGCGTTTACAATAACATTTCCATATAAATTTTATGTTATAGAAGCCTAATTAGCCTATTTAATAAATAAATTTAATGGAAATTTTTAATTACTTAAACAAACATGTTCATATTTACGCATATTGCAGAGAAATTAAATGAACGTGGCTTTGACAAAACATTTTCCTATACTTTTTCATAAGAAAATTTCTTAGTAATTGTTTGTTTATATATACATATTTATATTTGAACAGTTGAATTGTGTTATCAAACTGATATGTGAACAATGAGAATTAAGCGTTTACAGTAACATTTCCATATAAATTTTCTGTTATAGAAGCCTAATTAGCCTATTTTTAAATAACTTTAATAAAAAAAAAAAAAAATAAATAAATGTAAGGCGCGATAACCTCCGAAGAGATCTAAGGCCGAGCTTCTCTTCCAATTTGCGTCGTGCTCCTCTTGATTTTTCCCTACAAATTGGCCGGACGGGACCTACATGTTTTATGCCGACTCCGAACGGCATCTGCAAGGCAGATGAGTTTTCACTGAGAGCTTTTCATGGCAGAAATACAATCGGAGCGCTTGCCAGACACTGCCGAGGGGCGACCCCACTTAGAAAAATTTTCTTCTAATTGAAAAATCTTATTTCTAAAATTTTGATGTTGCTTTGCCCGGGAGTTGAACCCAGGGCATACGGTGTGATAGGCGGAGCACGCTACCATCACACCACGGTGGCCATTTCCATATAAATTTTCTGTTATAGAAGCCTAATTAGCCTATTTAATAAACAAACAGGTTCATATTGACGCACGTTGCAGAAAAATTAAATGAACGTGGCTTTGACAAAACATTTTGCTATACTTTTTCATATGAAAATGTCCTAGTACTTGTGTCTTTATATATACATATGTATATTTGCACAGTTTAATTGTGTTATCAAACTGATATGTGAACAATGAGAATTAAGCGTTTACAATAACATTTCCATATAAATTTTCTGTTATAGAAGCCTAATTAGCCTATTTAATAAATAACTTTAATGGCAAGTTTTAATTAGTTAAACAAACAGGTTCATATTTACGCATATTGCAGAGAAATTAAATGAACGTGGCTTTGACAAAACATTTTGCTATACTTTTTCATATGAAAATTTCCTAGTACTTGTTTCTTTATATATACATATTTGTATTTGCACAGTTGAATTGTGTTATCAAATTGATATGTGAACAATGAGAATTAAGCGTTCACAATAACATTTCCATATAAATTTTCTGTTATAGAAGCCTAATTAGCCTATTTAATAAACAAACAGGTTCATATTGACGCACGTTGCAGCAAAATTAAATGAACGTGGCTTTGACAAAACATTTTGCTATACTTTTTCATATGAAAATTTCCTAGTACTTGTTTCTTTATGTATACATATTTGTATTTGCACAGTTGAATTGTGTTATCAAATTGATATGTGAACAATGAGAACCAAGCGTTTACAATAACATTTCCATATAAATTTTCTGTTATAGAAGCCTAATTAGCCTATTTAATAAACAAACAGGTTCATATTGACGCACGTTGCAGAGAAATTAAATGAACGTGGCTTTGACAAAACATTTTGCTATACTTTTTCATATGAAATATGAATATATGAATATTTGCACAGTTGAATTGTGTTATCAAATTGATATGTGAACAATGAGAACCAAGCGTTTACAATAACATTTCCATATAAATTTTCTGTTATAGAAGCCTAATTAGCCTATTTAATAAACAAACATGTTCATATTGACGCACGTTGCAGAGAAATTAAATGAACGTGGCTTTGACAAAACATTTTGCTATACTTTTTATACTCAGTTGAGCAGAGCTCACAGAGTATATTAAGTTTGATTGGATAACGGTTGGTTGTACATAAATAAAGGAATCGAGATAGATATAGACTTCCATATATCAAAATAATCAGGATCGAAAAAAAATTTGATTGAGCCATGTCCGTCCGTCCGTCCGTCCGTTAACACGATAACTTGAGTAAATTTTGAGGTATCTTGATGAAATTTGGTATGTAGGTTCCTGAGCACTCATCTCAGATATTTAAAATGAACGATATCGGACTATAACCACGCCCACTTTTTCGATATCGAAAATTTCGAAAAACCGAAAAAGTGCGATAATACATTACAAAAGACCGATAAAGCGACGAAGCTTGGTAGATGAGTTGAACTTATGACGCAAAATAGAAAATTAGTAAAATTTTGGACAATGGGCGTGGCACCGCCCACTTTTAAAAGAAGGTAATTTAAAGCTTTTACAAGCTGTAATTTGGCAGTCGTTGAAGATATCATGATGAAATTTGGCAGGAACGTTACTCTTACTATATGTACGCTTAATAAAAAGTAGCAAAATCGGAGAAGGACCACGCCCACTTTTAAAAAAAATTTTTTTAAAAGTAAAATTTTAACAAAAAATTTAATATCTTTACAGTATATAAGTAAATTATGTCAAGATTCAACTCCAGTAATGATATGGTGCAACAAAATACAAAAATAAAAGAAAATTTAAAAATGGGCGTGGCTCCGCCCTTTTTCATTTAATTTGTCTAGGATACTTTTAACGCCATAAGTCGAACAAAAATTAACCAATCCTTTTGAAATTTGGTAGGTGCATAGATTTTATGTCGTTGACTGTTTTCTGTGAAAAAGGGCGAAATCGGTTGATGCCACGCCCAGTTTTTATACTCAGTCGTCCGTCTGTCCTTCCGCATGGCCTTTAACACTATAACTTGAGCAAAAATCGATATATCTTTACTAAACTCAGTTCACGTACTTATCTGAACTCACTTTATCTTGGTATGAAAAATGAACGAAATCCGACTATGACCACGCCCACTTTTTCCATATCGAAAATTACGAAAAATGAAAAAAATGCCATAATTCTATACCAAATACGAAAAAAGGGATGAAATATGGTAAGGTAATTGGATTGTTTTATTGACGCGAAATATAACTTTAGAAGAAACTTTATAAAATGGTTGTGACACCTACCATATTAAGTAGAAGAAAATGAAAAAGTTCTGCAGGGCGAAATAAAATACCCTTAAAATCTTGGCAGGTATTACATATATAAATAAATTAGCGGTATCCAACAGATGATGTTCTGGGTCACCCTGGTCCACATTTTGGTCGATATCTGGAAAACGCCTTCACATATACAACTACCACCACTCCCTTTTAAAACTCTCATTAATACCTTTAATTTGATACCCATATCGTACAAACTCATTCTAGAGTCACCCCTGGTCCACCTTTATGGCGATATTTCGAAAAGGCGAACACCTATAGAACGAAGGCCCACTCCCTTTTAAAAATACTCATTAACACCTTTCATTTGATACCCATATCGTACAAACAAAGTCTAGAGTCACCCCTGGTCCAGAAAGGCCCACTCCCTTTTAAAATACTCATTAACTCCTTTCGTTTGATACCCATATTGCACAAACGAATTCTAGGGTCACCCCTGGTCCACCTTTATGGCGATATCTCGAAACGGCGTCCACCTATGGAACTAAGGATTACTCCCTTTTAAAATACTCATTAACACCTTTCATTTGATACCCATATTGCACAAACGAATTCTAGAGTCACCCCTGGCCCACCTTTATGGCGATATCTCGAAACGGCGTCCACCTATAGAACTAAGGCCCACTCCCTTTTAAAATACTCATTAACACCTTTCGTTTGATGCCCATATTGTGCAAACAAATTCTAGGGTCACCCCTGGTCCACCTTTATGGCGATATCTCGAAACGGCGTCCACCTGTGGAACTTAGGTCCACGCCCTTTTAAAATACTCATTAATACCTTTCATTTGATACCCATATCGTACAAACGCATTCTAGAGTCAACCCTGATCCACCTTTATGGATATATCCCTAAATGGCGTCCACCTATAGAACTATGGCCCACTCCCTCATAAAATACTCTTTAATGCCCTTCATTTGATACACATGTCATACAAACACATTCCAGGGTTTCCCTCGGTTCATTTTCCTACATGGTTATTTTCCCTTATGTTGTCACCATAGCTCTCAACTGAGTATGTAATGTTCGGTTACACCCGAACTTAACCTTCCTTACTTGTTCATATAGTAATTGTTTCTTTATATATACATATGTATATTTGCACAGTTTAATTGTGTTATCAAACTGATATGTGAACAATGAGAATTAAGCGTTTACAATAACATTTCCATATAAATTTTCTGTTATAGAAGCCTAATTAGCCTATTTAATAAATAACTTTAATGGCAATTTTTAATTAGTTAAACAAACAGGTTCATATTTACGCTTATTGCAGAGAAATTAAATGAACGTGGCTTTAACAAAACATTTTGCTATACTTTTTCATATGAAAATTTCCTAGTACTTGTTTCTTTATATATACATATTTGTATTTGCACAGTTGAATTGTGTTATCAAGTTGATATGTGAACAATGAGAATTAAGCGTTTACAATAACATTTCCATATAAATTTTCTGTTATAGAAGCCTAATTAGCCTATTTAATAAACAAACAGGTTCATATAGACGCACGTTGCAGAGAAATTAAATGAACGTGGCTTTGAAAAAACATTTTGCTATACTTTTTCATATAGTACTTGTTTCTTTATATATACATATTTGTATTTGCGCAATTGAATTGTGTAATCAAACTGATATGTGAACAATGAGAATTAAGCGTTTACAATAACATTTCCATATAAATTTTCTGTTATAGAAGCCTAATTAGCCTATTTAATAAATAACTTTAATGGTAATTTTTAATTAGTTAAACAAACAGGTTCATATTTACGCATATTGCAGAGAAATTAAATGAACGTGGGTTTGACGAAACATTTTGCTATACTTTTTCATATGAAAATTTCCTAGTACTTGTTTCTTTATATATATATATACTAACAGACCCGGCAGACGTTGTTCTGCCCTAAATTTGGCCTATCTGCATATATTTTAATAAGCTTTTTCCTTCTAACTCTGCCCTACCCCCCTACACTTTTTCCTAATCTTTTTATTCACTCCTCCCTCCGTCTTTTTCACTTCATCTCCATCTTCGTCTCATTCTATCTCTTTCTCAGTCTCCTTCTCTCTTTTCTCTTCTCTCCAGTTTTTCTCCTTCTTCTTCATCTCTTATTGCCAGTCCCAGAGGGTGGTATGTATTATGTTCCAGTCCCATTCCGAGTCTCAGTCCCAGTCCTACTCCGAGTCTCAGTCTCAGTGCCAGTCCTAGTCCTAATCCCAGTCCCAGTCCGTCTCTGGTATACTTCCCGGAAAAAAGCATCGTAAATACTAATATAGGCAAATTTATATACGAAATTTCAGGCAAATCGAATAGGACGTATGTAAATAGGTATGTGGGTATTATTAGTTCTTGTCTTTATTTCGGCTTCGCATGCATATTTATCAGTTTTGCCAGGCTGATGCGACTAAATCGAATATCACAATGTACTTTAGAGCTCTCAGCAACAGCTTTCATTTGATATCCATAATACACACGCATTCACATACACAGCTTCAATTTGATACTCACAATGTAAAAACACATTCTAGGTGTATCCGGGTCCACGATTTGGGCTAAATCTCGAGACCCTAGCCTCCCAGTTGTATGAAAATTATCCTGTACTATAGCACCCATCAACAGCTTTCATTTGATATCCATATTGTATAAACACATTCTAGGGGTACCCTTTTCCACGTTTTGCGCTATATCTCGAGACCCTAGCCTCCCAGTTGTATTAAAATTATCCTGTACTATAGCACTCATCAACAGCTTTCATTTGATATCCATATTTTATAAACACATTCTAGGGGTACCCGGGTCCACGTTTTGGGCTATATCTCGAGACCCTAGCCTCCCAGTGGTATGAAAATTATCCTGTACTATATCACTCATCAACAGCTTTCATTTGCTATCCATATTGTAGAAACACATTGTAGGGGTACCCGGATCCACGTTTGGGGCTATATCCCGAGACCCTAGCCTACCAGTTGTAAGAAAATTATCCTGTACTATAGCACTCATCAACAGCTTTCATTTGATATCCATATTGTATAAACACATTCTCGGTGTACCTGGGTCCATGTTTTGGGCTACATCTCGAGACCCTAGCCTCCCAGTTGTATGTAAATTATCCTGTACTATAGCACTCATCAACAGTTTTCATTTGATATCCATATTGTATAAACACATTCTAGGGGTACCCGGGTCCACGTTTTGGGCTATATCTCGAGACCCTAGCCTCCCGGTTGTATGAAAATTATCCTGTACTATAGCACTCATCAACAGCTTTCATTTGATATCCATATTGTATAAACAAATTCTAGGGGTACCCGGGTACACGTTTTGGGCTATATCTCAAGACCCTAGCCTCCCAGTTGTATGAAAATTATCCTGTACTATACCACTCATCAACAGCTTTCATTTGATATCCATATTGTATAAACACATTCTAGGGGTACCCGGGTACACGTTTTGGGCTATATCTCAAGACCCTAGCCTCCCAGTTGTATGAAAATTATCCTGTACTATACCACTCATCAACAGCTTTCATTTGATATCCATATTGTATAAACACATTCTAGGGGTACCCGGGTCCACGTTTTGGGCTATATATCGAGACCCTAGCCTCCCAGTTGTATGAAAATTATCCTATACTATAGCACTCATCAACAGCTTTCATTTGACATCCATATTGTATAAACACATTCTAGGGGTACCCGGGTCCACGTTTTGGGCTATATCTCGAGACCCTAGCCTCCCAGTTATATGAAAATTATCCTGTACTATAGCACTCATCAACAGCTTTCATTTGATATCCATATTGTATAAACACATTCTAGGTGTACCCGGGTCCACGTTTTGATCTCAAGACCCTAGACACGTAGCGAAAAAAAGGTAGACGCTGGCCGATTCTCAGACCTACCCAATATGCCCACAAAATTGCATGATAATCGGTTCAGCCGTTTCGGAGGAGTTCAGCCTATAAAACCGTGACAGAAGAATTTTATATATTAGATGTATATTTACACAGTTGAAATGTGTTATCAAATTGATATGTGAACAATGAGAATTAAGCGTTTACAATAACATTTCCATATAAATTTTCTGTTATAGAAGCCTAATTAGCCTATTTAATAAACAAACAGGTTCATATTGACGCACGTTGCAGAGAAATTAAATGAACGTGGCTTTGACAAAACATTTTGGTATACTTTTTCATATAGTACTTGTTTCTTTATATATACATATGTATATTTGCACAGTTGAATTGTGTTATCAAACTGATATGTGAACAATGAGAATTAAGCGTTTACAATAACATTTCCCTATAAATTGTCTGTTATAGAAGCCTAATTAGCCTATTTAATAAATAACTTTAATGGTAATTTTTAATTAGTTAAGCAAACAGGTTCATATTAACGCATATTGCAGAGAAATTAAATGAACGTGGCTTTGGCAAAACATATTGCTATACTTTTTCATATGAAAATTTCCTAGTAATTGTTTCTTTATATATACATATGTATATTTGCACAGTTGAATTGTGTTATCAAACTGATATGTGAACAATGAGAATTAAGCGTTTACAATAACATTTCCATATAAATTTTCTGTTATAGAATCCTAATTAGCCTATTTAATAAACAAACAGGTTCATATTGACGCACGTTGCAGAGAAATTAAATGAACGTGGCTTTGACAAAATATTTTGCTATACTTTTTCATATAGTACTTGTTTCTTTATATATAAAAAAATAAATAAATGTAAGGCGCGATAACCTCCGAAGAGATCTAAGGCCGAGCTTCTCTTCCAATTTGCGTCGTGCTCCTTTTGATTTTTCCCTACAAATTGGCCGGACGGGACCTACATGTTTTATGCCGACTCCGAACGGCATCTGCAAGGCAGATGAGTTTTCACTGAGAGCTTTTCATGGCAGAAATACAATCGGAGCGCTTGCCAGACACTGCCGAGGGGCGACCCCGCTTAGAAAAATTTTCTTCTAATTGAAAAATCTTATTTCTAAAATTTTGATGTTGCTTTGCCCGGGAGTTGAACCCAGGGCATACGGTGTGATAGGCGGAGCACGCTACCATCACACCACGGTGGCCGCCGTATATATATATGTATATTTGCACAGTTTAATTGTGTTATCAAACTGATATGTGAACAATGAGAACTAAGCGTTTACAATAACATTTCCATATAAATTTTCTGTTATAGAAGCCTAATTAGCCTATTTAATAAACAAGCAGGTTCATATTGACGCACGTTGCAGAGAAATTAAATGAACGTGGCTTTGACAAAACATTTTGCTATACTTTTTCATATAGTACTTGTTTCTTTATATATACATATGTATATTTGCACAGTTGAATTGTGTTATCAAAGTGATACGTGAACAATGAGAACTAAGCGTTTACAATAACATTTACATATAAATTTTCTGTTATAGAAGCCTAATTAGCCTATTTAATAAACAAACAGGTTCATATTGACGCACGTTGCAGAGAAATTAAATGAACGTGGCTTTGACAAAACATTTTGTTATACTTTTTCATATAGTAGTTGTTTCTTTATATATACATATGTATATTTGCACAGTTGAATTGTGTTATCAAACTGATATGTGAACAATGAGAATTAAGCGTTTACAACAACATTTCCATATAAACTGTCTGTTATAGAAGCCTAATTAGCCTATTTAATAAATAACTTTAATGGTAATTTTTAATTAGTTAAGCAAACAGGTTCATATTAACGCATATTGCAGAGCAATTAAATGAACGTGGCTTTGGCAAAACATATTGCTATACTTTTTCATATGAAAATTTCCTAGTAATTGTTTCTTTATATATACATATGTATATTTGCACAGTTGAATTGTGTTATCAAACTGATATGTGAACAATGAGAATTAAGCGTTTACAATAACATTTCCATATAAATTTTCTGTTATAGAATCCTAATTAGCCTATTTAATAAACAAACAGGTTCATATTGACGCACGTTGCAGAGAAATTAAATGAACGTGGCTTTTATAAAATATTTTGCTATACTTTTTCATATAGTACTTGTTTCTTTATATATACATATGTATATTTGCACAGTTTAATTGTGTTATCAAACTGATATGTGAACAATGAGAACTAAGCGTTTACAATAACATTTCCATATCAATTTTCTGTTATAGAAGCCTAATTAGCCTATTTAATAAACAAGCAGGTTCATATTGACGCACGTTGCAGAGAAATTAAATGAACGTGGCTTTGACAAAACATTTTGCTATACTTTTTCATATAGTACTTGTTTCTTTATATATACATATGTATATTTGCACAGTTGAATTGTGTTATCAAAGTGATACGTGAACAATGAGAACTAAGCGTTTACAATAACATTTCCATATAAATTTTCTGTTATAGAAGCCTAATTAGCCTATTTAATAAACAAACAGGTTCATATTGACGCACGTTGCTGAGAAATTAAATGATCGTGGCTTTGACAAAACAGTTTGCTATACTTTTTCATATAGTAATTGTTTCTTTATATATACTTATTTATATTTGCACAGTTGAATTGTGTTATCAAACTGATATGTGAACAATGAGAATTAAGCGTTTCCAATAACATTTCCATATAAATTGTCTGTTATAGAAGCCTAATTAACCTATTTAATAAACAAACAGGTCCATATTGACGCATGTTGCAGTGAATTTAAATGAACGTGGCTTTGGCAAAACATTTTGCTATACTTTTTCATATAGTACTTGTTTCTTTATATATACATATGTATATTTGCTCAGTTTAATTGTGTTATCAAACTGATATGTGAACAATGAGAATTAAGCGTTTACAGTAACATTTCCATATAAATTTATTGTTATAGAAGCCTAATTAGCCTATTTAATAAATAACTTTAATGGCAAGTTTTAATTAGTTAAACAAACAGGTTCATATTTACGCATATTGCAGAGAAATTAAATGAACGTGGCTTTGACAAAACATTTTGCTATACTTTTTCATATGAAAATTTCCTAGTACTTGTTTCTTTATATATACATATTTGTATTTGCACAGTTGAATTGTGTTATCAAATTGATATGTGAACAATGAGAATTAAGCGTTTACAATAACATTTCCATATAAATTTTCTGTTATAGAAGCCTAATTAGCCTATTTAATAAATAACTTTAATGGCAAGTTTTAATTAGATAAACAAACAGGTTCATATTTACGCATATTGCAGAGAAATTAAATGAACGTGGCTTTGACAAAACATTTTGCTATACTTTTTCATATGAAAATTTCCTAGTACTTGTTTCTTTATATATACATATTTGTATTTGCACAGTTGCATTGTGTTATCAAATTGATATGTGAACAATGAGAATTAAGCGGTTACAATAACATTTCCATATAAATTTTCTGTTATAGAAGCCTAATTAGCATATTTAATAAACAAACAGGTTCATATTGACGCACGTTGCAGCAAAATTAAATGAACGTGGCTTTGACAAAACATTTTGCTATACTTTTTCATATGAAAATTTCCTAGTACTTGTTCCTTTATATATACATATTTGTATTTGCACAGTTGAATTGTGTTATCAAATTGATATGTGAACAATGAGAACCAAGCGTTTACAATAACATTTCCATATAAATTGTCTGTTATAGAAGCCTAATTAGCCTATTTAATAAACAAACAGGTTCATATTGACGCACGTTGCAGAAAAATTAAATGAACGTGGCTTTGACAAAACATTTTGCTATACTTTTTCATATGAAAATGTCCTAGTACTTGTGTCTTTATATACATATGTATATTTGCACAGTTTAATTGTGTTATCAAACTGATATGTGAACAATGAGAATTAAGCGTTTACAATAACATTTCCATATAAATTTTCTGTTATAGAAGCCTAGTTAGCCTATTTGATAAACAAACAGGTTCATATTGACGCACGTTGCAGAGAAATTAAATGAACGTGGCTTTTACAAAACATTTTGCTATACTTTTTCATATGAAAATTTCCTAGTACTTGTTTCTTTATATATACATATTTGTATTTGCACAGTTGAATTGTGTTATCAAATTGATATGTGAACAATGAGAACCAATCGTTTACAATAACATTTCCATATAAATTTTCTGTTATAGAAGCCTAATTAGCCTATTTAATAAACAAACAGGTTCATGTTGACGCACGTTGCAGAAAAATTAAATGAACGTGGCTTTGACAAAACATTTTGCTATACTTTTTCATATAGTACTTGCTTCTTTATATATACATATGTATATTTACACAGTTTAATTGTGTTATTAAACTGAGATGTGAACAATGAGAATTAATCGTTTACAATAACATTTCCATATAAATTTTCTGTTATAGAAGCCTAATTAGCTTATTAATAAACAAACAGGTTCATATTGACGCACGTTGCAGAGAAATTAAATGAACGTGGCTTTCACAAAACATTTTGCTATACTTTTTCATATAGTACTTGTTTCTTTATATATACATATGTATATTTGCACAGTTGAATTGTGTTATCAAATTGATATGTGAACAATGAGAATTAAGCGTTTACAATAACATTTCCATACAAATTTTCTGTTATAGAAGCCTAATTAGCCTATTTAATAAACAAACAGGTTCATATTGACGCAAGTTGCAGAGAAATTAAATGAACGTGGCTTTCACAAAACATTTTGCTATACTTTTTCATATAGTACTTGTTTCTTTATATATACATATGTATATTTGCACAGTTGAATTGTGTTATCAAATTGATATGTGAACAATGAGAATTAAGCGTTTACAATAACATTTCCATATAAATTTTCTGTTATAGAAGCCTAATTAGCCTATTTAATAAATAACTTTAATGGCAATTTTTAATTAGTTAAACAAACAGGTTCATATTTACGCTTATTGCAGAGAAATTAAATGAACGTGGCTTTAGCAAAACATTTTGCTATACTTTTTCATATGAAAATTTCCTAGTACTTGTTTCTTTATATATACATATTTGTATTTGCACAGTTGAATTGTGTTATCAAATTGATATGTGAACAATGAGAATTAAGCGTTTACAACAACATTTCCATATAAATTTTCTGTTATAGAAGCCTAGTTAGCCTATTTACTAAACAAACAGGTTCATATAGACGCACGTTGCAGAGAAATTAAATGAACTTGGCTTTGAAAAAACATTTTGCTATACTTTTTCATATAGTACTTGTTTCTTTATATATACATACGTATATTTGCGCAGTTGAATTGTGTTATCAAACTGATATGTGAACAATGAGAATTAAGCGTTTACAATAACATTTCCATATAAATTTTCTGTTATAGAAGCCTAATTAGCCTATTTACTAAACAAACAGGTTCATATAGACGCACGTTGCAGAGAAATTAAATGAACGTGGCTTTCACAAAACATTTTGCTATACTTTTTCATATGAAAATTTCCTAGTACTTGTTTCTTTATATATATATACTAGCAGGCCCGGCAGACGTTGTTCTGCCCTAAATTTGGCCTATCTGCATATATTTTAATAAGCTTTTTCCTTCTAACTCTGCCCTACCCCCCTACACTTTTTCCTAATCTTTTTATTCACTCCTCCCTCCGTCTTTTTCACTTCATCTCCATCTTCGTCTCATTCTATCTCTTTCTCAGTCTCCTTCTCTTCTCTCCAGTTTTTCTCCTTCTTCTTCATCTCTTATTGTCAGTCCCAGAGGGTGGTATGTATTATGTTCCAGTCCCATTCCGAGTCTCAGTCCCAGTCCTACTCCGAGTCTCAGTCTCAGTGCCAGTCCTAGTCCTAATCCCAGTCCCAGTCCGTCTCTCGTATACTTCCCGGAAAAAAGCATCGTAAATACTAATATAGGCAAGTTTATATACGAAATTTCAGGCAAATCGAATAGGACGTATGTAAATAGGTATGTGGGTATTTTTATACCTTTCATGAAAATGAAATGGTATATTAATTTCGTCACGAAACCGAAAATTGTAAGTCCTTAAAGGAAAATAGATAGACCCACCATTAAGTATACCGATATAATCAGGTTGAAGAGCTGAGTTGATTTAGCCATGTCCGTCTGTCCGTCTGTCTGTTTGTATGCAAACTAGTCCCTCAATTTTTGAGATATCTTGATAAAATTTGGTGAGCGGGTGTATTTGGGTGTCCGATTAGACATTTGTCGGAACCGACCGGATCGGACCACTATAGCATATATCCTCCATACAACCGATTTTTCAGAAAAAGAGGATTTTTGTAATATCTTACCCAATTTAACAGATTGAAGCTTCAAACTTCACCATATACTTTCGTATATTGCACATATTGTTGCCTGAAAAAATTGATGAGATCGGTCGTATATATAGTATATATCCCCCACAACCGATTGTTCAGATAAGGAACTTTTCGTAATTACTGCCCCATTTTAAGAGCTAGAGGCTTCAAATTTCAACGAATGCTTAGGTATATAGCATATATTGTTGTCTGAAAAAATCATAGAGATCGGTGCTATATATAGTATATATATGGTGGTATATATAGTATATATATATAGTATATATATATATATATATTTTCGCAAATTTTAGCCCCATTTTAACATCTAGAAGCATCAAATTTCACCGAATACTTACGTATATAGCATATATTGTTGTCTGAAAAAATCATAGAGATCGGTTGTATATATAGTATATATCTCATACAACCGATTGTTCAGATAAGAAACTTTTCGCAATTTCTACCCCATTTTAACAGCTATAAGCTTCAAATTTCACCGATTGCTTACGTATATACCATATATTGTTGTCTGAAAAAATCATAGAGATCGGTTGTATATATAGTATATATCTCATACAACCGATTGTTCAGATAAGAAACTTTTCGCAATTTCTACCCCATTTTAACAGCTATAAGCTTCAAATTTCACCGATTGCTTACGTATATAGCATATATTGTTGTCTGAAAAAATCATAGAGATCGGTGGTATATATAGTATATATCTCATACAACCCATTGTTCAGATAAGAAACTTTTCGCAATTTCTACCCCATTTTAACAGCTAGAAGCTTCAAATTTCACCAAATGCTTACGTATATAGCATATATTGTTGTCTGAAAAAATCATAGAGATCGGTTGTATATATAGTATATATCTCATACAACCGATTGTTCAGATAAGAAACTTTGCGCAATTTCTGCCCCGTTTTAACAGCTAGAAGCTTCAAATTTCACAAAATGCTTACGTATATAGCATATATTGTTGTCTGAAAAAATCATAGAGATCGGTGGTATATATAGTATATATCCCATACAACCGATTGTTCAGATAAGAAACTTTGCGCAATTTCTTCCCCATTTTAACAGCTAGAAGCTTCAAATTTCACCAAATGCTTACGTGTATAGCATATATTGTTGTCTGAAAAAATCATTGAGATCGGTGGTATATATAGTATATATCTCATACAACCGATTGTTCAGTTAAGAAACTTTGCGCAATTTCTGCCCCTTTTTAACAGCTAAATTTCACCATATGCTTACGTATATAGCATATATTGTTGTCTGAAAAAATCATAGAGATCGGTGGTATATATATTATATACCCCATATAAACTCTAATTTTTGCCCCCTTTTTACGGCTAGAAGCTTCAAAATTCATCAAATTTCATCAAATAGTTACGTTTACGTCATATATTGTTGAAATACGTGATTCGCAGTCATAGTTTTTACACGCAGACCACAAAAAACCAGAAACTTTGCACCCTCACACAAAGTACCTACTGTTTTTTATTTTATATTTATCTTAAAAATCGTTAAGGTATGCAGATCTGTTCACTATATATTTCTTATCTTATACATCCGATTATTCGGAGATTACGAACGGGATAAGATTATTGTTCAGCCCCATTCATGAAAGGTATGAAGTCTTCGGCACAGCCGAAGACAGTCCCGTTCTTACTTGTTAATTCTTGTCTTTATTTCGGCTTCGCATGCATATTTATCAGTTTTGCCAGGCTGATGCGACTAAATCGAATATCACAATGTACTTTAGAGCTCTCAGCAACAGCTTTCATTTGATATCCATAATACACACACATTCACATACACAGCTTCAATTTGATACTCACAATGTAAAAACACATTCTATGTGTATTATCCTGTACTATAGCACCCATCAACAGCTTTCATTTGATATCCATATTGTATAAACACATTCTAGGGGTACCCTTTTCCACGTTTTGCGCTATATCTCGAGACCCTAGCCTCCCAGTTGTATGAAAATTATCCTGTACTATAGCACTCATCAACAGCTTTCATTTGATATCCATATTTTATAAACACATTCTAGGGGTACCCGGGTCCACGTTTTGGGCAATATCTCGAGACCCTAGCCTCCCAGTGGTATGAAAATTATCCTGTACTATATCACTCATCAACAGCTTTCATTTGCTATCCATATTGTAGAAACACATTGTAGGGGTACCCGGATCCACGTTTGGGGCTATATCCCGAGACCCTAGCCTCCCAGTTGTAAGAAAATTATCCTGTACTATAGCACTCATCAACAGCTTTCATTTGATATCCATATTGTATAAACACATTCTAGGTGTACCCGGGTCCACGTTTTGGGCTATATCTCGAGACCCTAGCCTCCCAGTTGTATGAAAATTATCCTGTACTATAGCACTCACCAACAGTTTTCATTTGATATCCATATTGTATAAACACATTCTAGGGGTACCCGGGTCCACGTTTTGGGCTATATCTCGAGACCCTAGCCTCACAGTTGTATGAAAATTATCCTGTACTTTAGGACTCATCAACAGCTTTCATTTGATATCCATATTGTATAAACAAATTCTAGGGGTACCCGGGTACACGTTTTGGGCTATATCTCAAGACCCTAGCCTCCCAGTTGTATGAAAATTATCCTGTACTATACCACTCATCAACAGCTTTCATTTGATATCCATATTGTATAAGCACATTCTAGCGGTTTCCGGGTCCACGTTTTGGGCTATATATCGAGACCCAAGCCTCCCAGTTGTATGAAAATTATCCTATACTATAGCACTCATCAACAGCTTTCATTTGACATCCATATTGTATAAACACATTCTAGGGGTACCCGGGTCCACGTTTTGGGCTATATCTCGAGACCCTAGCCTCCCAGTTATATGAAAATTATCCGGTACTATAGCACTCATCAACAGCTTTCATTTGATATCCATATTGTATAAACACATTGTACGTGTACCCGGGTCCACGTTTTGATCTCAAGACCCTAGACGCGTAGCGAAAAAAAGGTAGACGCTGGCCGATTCTCAGACCTACCCAATATGCCCACAAAATTTCATGAGAATCGGTTCAGCCGCTTCGGAGGAGTTCAGCCTCTAAAACCGTGACAGAAGAATTTTATATATTAGATGTATATTTACACAGTTGAAATGTGTTATCAAATTGATATGTGAACAATGAGAATTAAGCGTTTACAATAACATTTCCATATAAATTTTCTGTTATAGAAGCCTAATTAGCCTATTTAATAAACAAACAGGTTCATATTGACGCAAGTTGCAGAGAAATTAAATGAACGTGGCTTTGACAAAACATTTTGGTATACTTTTTCATATAGTACTTGTTTCTTTATATATATATATGTATATTTGCACAGTTGAATTGTGTTATCAAACTGATATGTGAACAATGAGAATTAAGCGTTTACAACAACATTTCCATATAAACTGTTTGTTATAGAAGCCTAATTAGCCTATTTAATAAATAACTTTAATGGTAATTTTTAATTAGTTAAACAAACAGGTTCATATTAACGAATATTGCAGAGAAATTAAATGAACGTGGCTTTGACAAAACATATTGCTATACTTTTTCATATGAAAATTTCCTAGTAATTGTTTCTTTATATATACATATGTATATGTGCACAGTTGAATTGTGTTATTAAACTGATATGTGAACAATGAGAATTAAGCGTTTACAATAACATTTCCATATAAATTTTCTGTTATAGAAGCCTAATTAGCCTATTTAATAAACAAACAGGTTCATATTGACGCACGTTGCAGAGAAATTAAATGAACGTGGCTTTGACAAAACATTTTGCTATACTTTTTCATATAGTACTTGTTTCTTTATATATACATATATATATTTGCACAGTTTAATTGTGTTATCAAACTGATATGTGAACAATGAGAATTAAGCGTTTACAATAACATTTCCATATAAATTTTCTGTTATAGAAGCCTAATTAGCCTATTTAATAAACAAACAGGTTCATATTGACGCACGTTGCAGAGAAATTAAACGAACGTGGCTTTGACAAAACATTTTGCTATACTTTTTCATATAGTACTTGTTTCTTTATATATACATATGTATATTTGCACAGTTTAATTGTGTTATCAAACTGATATGTGAACAATGAGAACTAAGCGTTTACAATAACATTTCCATATAAACTGTCTGTTATAGAAGCCTAATTAGCCTATTTAATAAATAACTTTAATGGTAATTTTTAATTAGTTAAACAAACAGGTTCATATTAACGCATATTGCAGAGAAATTAAATGAACGTGGCTTTGACAAAACATATTGCTATACTTTTTCATATGAAAATTTCCTAGTAATTGTTTCTTTATATATACATATGTATATGTGCACAGTTGAATTGTGTTATTAAACTGATATGTGAACAATGAGAATTAAGCGTTTACAATAACATTTCCATATAAATTTTCTGTTATAGAAGCCTAATTAGCCTATTTAATAAACAAACAGGTTCATATTGACGCACGTTGCAGAGAAATTAAATGAACGTGGCTTTGACAAAACATTTTGCTATACTTTTTCATATAGTACTTGTTTCTTTATATATACATATGTATATTTGCACAGTTTAATTGTGTTATCAAACTGATATGTGAACAATGAGAATTAAGCGTTTACAATAACATTTCCATATAAATTTTCTGTTATAGAAGCCTAATTAGCCTATTTAATAAACAAACAGGTTCATATTGACGCACGTTGCAGAGAAATTAAATGAACGTGGCTTTGACAAAACATTTTGCTATACTTTTTCATATAGTACTTGTTTCTTTATATATACATATGTATATTTGCACAGTTTAATTGTGTTATCAAACTGATATGTGAACAATGAGAACTAAGCGTTTACAATAACATTTCCATATAAATTTTCTGTTATAGAAGCCTAATTAGCCTATTTAATAAGCAAGCAGGTTCATATTGACGCACGTTGCAGAGAAATTAAATGAACGTGGCTTTGACAAAACATTTTGCTATACTTTTTCATATAGTACTTGTTTCTTTATATATACATATGTATATTTGCACAGTTTAATTGTGTTATCAAACTGATATGTGAACAATGAGAACTAAGCGTTTACAATAACATTTCCATATAAATTTTCTGTTATAGAAGCCTAATTAGCCTATTTAATAAACAAGCAGGTTCATATTGACGCACGTTGCAGAGAAATTAAATGAACGTGGCTTTGACAAAACATTTTGCTATACTTTTTCATATAGTACTTGTTTCTTTATATATACATATGTATATTTGCACAGTTGAATTGTGTTATCAAACTGATATGTGAACAATGAGAATTAAGCGTTTACAATAACATTTCCATATAAATTTTCTGTTATAGAAGCCTAATTAGCCTATTTAATAAACAAACAGGTTCATATTGACGCACGTTGCAGAGAAATTAAACGAACGTGGCTTTGACAAAACATTTTGCTATACTTTTTCATATAGTACTTGTTTCTTTATATATACATATGTATATTTGCACAGTTTAATTGTGTTATCAAACTGATATGTGAACAATGAGAACTAAGCGTTTACAATAACATTTCCATATAAACTGTCTGTTATAGAAGCCTAATTAGCCTATTTAATAAATAACTTTAATGGTAATTTTTAATTAGTTAAACAAACAGGTTCATATTAACGCATATTGCAGAGAAATTAAATGAACGTGGCTTTGACAAAACATATTGCTATACTTTTTCATATGAAAATTTCCTAGTAATTGTTTCTTTATATATACATATGTATATGTGCACAGTGGAATTGTGTTATTAAACTGATATGTGAACAATGAGAATTAAGCGTTTACAATAACATTTCCATATAAATTTTCTGTTATAGAAGCCTAATTAGCCTATTTAATAAACAAACAGGTTCATATTGACGCACGTTGCAGAGAAATTAAATGAACGTGGCTTTGACAAAACATTTTGCTATACTTTTTCATATAGTACTTGTTTCTTTATATATACATATGTATATTTGCACAGTTTAATTGTGTTATCAAACTGATATGTGAACAATGAGAATTAAGCGTTTACAATAACATTTCCATATAAATTTTCTGTTATAGAAGCCTAATTAGCCTATTTAATAAACAAACAGGTTCATATTTACGCACGTTGCAGAGAAATTAAATGAACGTGGCTTTGACAAAACATTTTGCTATACTTTTTCATATAGTACTTGTTTCTTTATATATACATATGTATATTTGCACAGTTTAATTGTGTTATCAAACTGATATGTGAACAATGAGAACTAAGCGTTTACAATAACATTTCCATATAAATTTTCTGTTATAGAAGCCTAATTAGCCTATTTAATAAACAAGCAGGTTCATATTGACGCACGTTGCAGAGAAATTAAATGAACGTGGCTTTGACAAAACATTTTGCTATACTTTTTCATATAGTACTTGTTTCTTTATATATACATATGTATATTTGCACAGTTTAATTGTGTTATCAAACTGATATGTGAACAATGAGAACTAAGCGTTTACAATAACATTTCCATATAAATTTTCTGTTATAGAAGCCTAATTAGCCTATTTAATAAACAAGCAGGTTCATATTGACGCACGTTGCAGAGAAATTAAATGAACGTGGCTTTGACAAAACATTTTGCTATACTTTTTCATATAGTACTTGTTTCTTTATATATACATATGTATATTTGCACAGTTGAATTGTGTTATCAAACTGATATGTGAACAATGAGAACTAAGCGTTTACAATAACATTTCCATATAAATTTTCTGTTATAGAAGCCTAATTAGCCTATTTAATAAACAAGCAGGTTCATATTGACGCACGTTGCAGAGAAATTAAATGAACGTGGCTTTGACAAAACATTTTGCTATACTTTTTCATATAGTACTTGTTTCTTTATATATACATATGTATATTTGCACAGTTGAATTGTGTTATCAAATTGATACGTGAACAATGAGAACTAAGCGTTTACAATAACATTTCCATATACATTTTCTGTTATAGAAGCCTAATTAGCCTATTTAATAAACAAACAGGTTCATATTGACGCACGCTGCAGAGAAATTAAATGAACGTGGCTTTGACAAAACATTTTGCTATACTTTTTCATATAGTACTTGTTTCTTTATATATACATATGTATATTTGCACAGTTTAATTGTGTTATCAAACTGATATGTGAGCAATGAGAATTAAGCGTTCACAATAACATTTCCATATAAATTTTCTGTTATAGAAGCCTATTTAATAAACAAACAGGTTCATATTGACGCACGTTGCTGAGAAATTAAATGAACGTGGCTTTGACAAAACATTTTGCTATACTTTTTCATATAGTACTTGTTTCTTTATATATACATATGTATATTTGCACAGTTTAATTGTGTTATCAAACTGATATGCGAACAATGAGAATTAAGCGTTTACAATAACATTTCCATATAAATTTTCTGTTATAGAAGCCTATTTAATAAACAAACAGGTTCATATTGACGCACGTTGCTGAGAAATTAAATGAACGTGGCTTTGACAAAACATTTTGCTATACTTTTTCATATAGTACTTGTTTCTTTATATATACATATGTATATTTGAACAGTTGAATTGTGTTATCAAACTGATATGTGAGCAATGAGAATTAAGCGTTTACAATAACATTTCCATATAAATTTTCTGTTATAGAAGCCTATTTAATAAACAAACAGGTTCATATTGACGCACGTTGCTGAGAAATTAAATGAACGTGGCTTTGACAAAACATTTTGCTATACTTTTTCATATAGTACTTGTTTCTTTATATATACATATGTATATTTGCACAGTTTAATTGTGTTATCAAACTGATATGCGAACAATGAGAATTAAGCATTTAAAATAACATTTCCATATAAATTTATGTAATAGAAGCCTAATTAGCCTATTTAATAAACAAACAGGTTCATATTGACGCACGTTGCAGATAAATTAATTGAACGTGGCTTTGACAAAACATTTTATTATACTTTTTCATAAGAAAATTTCTTAGTAATTTTTTGTTTATATATACATATGTATATTTGCACAGTTGAATTGTGTTATCAAATTGATATGTGAACAATGGGAGTTAAGCGTTTACAATAACATTTCCATATAAATTTTCTGTTATAGAAGCCTAATTAGCCTATTTAATAAATAACTTTAATGGTAATTTTTAATTAGTTAAACAAACAGGTTCATATTGACGCACGTTGCAGAGAAATTAAATGAACGTGGCTTTGACAAAACATTTTGCTATACTTTTTCATATAGTACTTGTTTCTTTATATATACATATGTATATTTGCACAGTTGAATTGTGTTATCAAACTGATATGTGAACAATGAGAATTAAGCGTTTCCAATAACATTTCCATATAAATTGTCTGTTATAGAAGCCTAATTAACCTATTTAAAAAAAAAACAGGTCCATATTGACGCATGTTGCAGAGAAATTAAATGAACGTGGCTTTGACAAAACATTTTGCTATACTTTTTCATATAGTACTTGTTTCTTTATATATACATATGTATATTTGCACAGTTTAATTGTGTTATCAAACTAATATGCGAACAATGAGAACTAAGCGTTTACAATAATATTTCCATATAAATTTATGTAATAGAAGCCTAATTAGCCTATTTAATAAACAAACAGGTTCACATTGACGCACGTTGCAGAGAAATTAATTGAACGTGGCTTTGACAAAACATTTTATTATACTTTTTCATAAGAAAATTTCTTAGTAATTGTTTGTTTATATATACATATGTATATTTGCACAGTTGAATTGTGTTATCAAATTGATATGTGAACAATGGGAGTTAAGCGTTTACAATAACATTTCCTTATAAATTTTCTGTTATAGAAGCCTAATTAGCCTATTTAATAAATAACTTTAATGGCAATTTTTAATTAGTTAAACAAACAGGTTCATATTTACGCATATTGCAGAGAAATTAAATGAACGTGGCTTTGACAAAACATTTTGCTATACTTTTTCATATGAAAATTTCCTAGTACTTATTTCTTTATATATACATATTTGTATTTGCACAGTTGAATTGTGTTATCAAATTGATATGTGAACAATGAGAATTAAGCGTTTACAATAACATTTCCATATAAATTTTCTGTTATAGAAGCCTAATTAGCCTATTTAATAAATAACTTTAATGGTAATTTTTAATTAGTTAAACAAACAGGTTCATATTGACGCACGTTGCAGAGAAATTAAACGAACGTGGCTTTGACAAAACATTTTGCTATACTTTTTCATATGAAAATTTCCTAGTAGTTGTTTCTTTATATATACATATGTGTATTTGCACAGTTGAATTGCGTTATCAAACTGATATGTGAACAATGAGAATTAAGCGTTTACAATAACATTTCCATATAAATTTTCTATTATAGAAGCCTAATTAGCCTATTTAATAAACAAACAGGTTCATGTTGACGTACGTTGCGGAGAAATTAAATGGACGTGGCTTTGACAAAACATTTTGCTATACTTTTTCATATGAAAATTTCCTAGTACTTGTTTCTTTATATATACATATGTGTATTTGCACAGTTGAATTGTGTTATCAAATTGATATCTCAACAATGAGAATTAAGCGTTTACAATAACATTTCCATAAAAATTTTCTGTTATAGAAGCCTAGTTAGCCTATTTAATAAACAAACAGGTTCATATTTACGCATATTGCAGAGGAATTAAATGAACGTGGCTTTGACAAAACATTTTGCTATACTTTGGCTTTGACAAAACATTTTGCTATACTTTTTCATATGAAAATTTCCTAGTACTTGTTTCTTTATATATACATATTTGTATTTGCACAGTTGAATTGTGTTATCAAATTGATATCTGAACAATGAGAATTAAGCGTTTACAATAACATTTCCATATAAATTTTCTGTTATAGAAGCCTAATTAGCCTATTTAGTAAACAAACAGGTTCATATTGGCGCACGTTGCAGAAAAATTAAATGAACGTGGCTTTGACAAAACATTTTGCTATACTTTTTCATATAAAAATTTCCTAGTACTTGTTTCTTTATATATACATATGTATATTTGCACAGTTGAATTGTGTTATCAAACTAATATGTGAACAATGAGAATTAAGCGTTTACAATAACATTTCCATATAAATTTTCTGTTATAGAAGCCTAATTAGCTTATTTAATAAACAAACAGGGTCATATTGACGCACGTTGCAGAGAAATTAAATGAGCGTGGCTTTGACAAAACACTTTGCTATACTTTTTCATATGAAAATTTCCTAGTACTTGTTTCTTTATATATACATATGTGTATTTGCACAGTTCAATTGCGTTATCAAACTGATATGTGAACAATGAGAATTAAGCGTTTACAATAACATTTCCATATAAATTTTCTGTTACAGAAGCCTAATTAGCTTATTTAATAAACAAACAGGGTCATATTGACGCAAGTTGCAGAGAAATTAAATGAGCGTGGCTTTGACAAAACATTTTGCTATACTTTTTCATATGAAAATTTCCTAGTACTTGTTTCTTATATATACATATGTGTATTTGCACAGTTGAATTGCGTTATCAAACTGATATGTGAACAATGATAATTAAGCGTTTACAATAACATTTCCATATAAATTTTCTGTTATAGAAGCCTAATTAGCCTACTTAATAAACAAGCAGGTTCATATTGACGCATGTTGCAGAGAAATTAAATGAACGTGGCTTTGACAAAACATTTTGCTATACTTTTTCATATGAAAATTTCCTAGTATTTGTTTCTTTATATATACACATGTGTATTTGCACAGTTGAATTGCGTTATCAAACTGATATGTGAACAATGAGAATTAAGCGTTTACAATAACATTTCCATATAAATTTTCTGTTATAGAAGCCTAATTAGCCTATTTAATAAACAAACAGGGTCATATTGACGCACGTTGCAGAGAAATTAAATGAGTGTGGCTTTGACAAAACATTTTGCTATACTTTTTCATATGAAAATTTCATATTACTTGTTTCTTTATATATACATATGTGTATTTGCACAGTTGAATTGCGTTATCAAACTGATATGTGAACAATGAGAATTAAGCGTTTACAATAACATTTCCATATAAATTTTCTGTTATGGAAGCCTAATTAGCCTATTTAATAAACAAACAGGTTCATATTTACGCATATTGCATAGAAATTAAATGAAAGTGGCTTTGACAAAACATTTTTCTATACTTTTTCATATGAAAATTTCCTAGTACTTGTTTCTTTATATATACATATGTATATTTGCACAGTTGAATTGTGTTATCAAATTGATACGTGAAAAATGAGAACTAAGCGTTTACAATAACATTTCCATATAAATTGTCTGTTATAGAAGCCTAATTAGCCTATTTAATAAACAAACAGGTTCATATTGACGCACGTTGCAGAGAAATTAAATGAACGTGGCTTTGACAAAACATTTTGCTATACTTTTTCATATGAAAATTTCCTAGTACTTGTTTCTTATATATACATATGTATATTTGCACAGTTTAATTGTGTTATCAAACTGATATGCGAACAATGAGAATTAAGCGTTTACAATAACATTTCCATATAAATTTTCTGTTACAGAAGCCTAATTAGCTTATTTAATAAACAAACAGGGTCATATTGACGCAAGTTGCAGAGAAATTAAATGAGCGTGGCTTTGACAAAACATTTTATTATACTTTTTCATAAGAAAATTTCTTAGTAATTATTTGTTTATATATACATATGTATATTTGCACAGTTGAATTGTGTTATCAAATTGATATGTGAACAATGGGAGTTAAGCGTTTACAATAACATTTCCTTATAAATTTTCTGTTATAGAAGCCTAATTAGCCTATTTAATAAATAACTTTAATGGTAATTTTTAATTAGTTAAACAAACAGGTTCATATTTACGCATATTGCAGAGAAATTAAATGAACTTGGCTTTGACAAAACATTTTGCTATACTTTTTCATATGAAAATTTCCTAGTACTTGTTTCTTTATATATACATATATGTATTTGCACAGTTGAATTGTGTTATCAAACTGATATGTGAACAATGAGAATTAAGCGTTTACAATAACATTTCCATATAAATTTTCTATTATAGAAGCCTAATTAGCCTATTTAATAAACAAACAGGTTCATGTTGACGTACGTTGCGGAGAAATTAAATGGACGTGGCTTTGACTAAACATTTTGCTATACTTTTTCATATGAAAATTTCCTAGTACTTGTTTCTTTATATATACATATGTGTATTTGCACAGTTGAATTGTGTTATCAAATTGATATCTCAACAATGAGAATTAAGCGTTTACAATAACATTTCCATATAAATTTTCTGTTATAGAAGCCTAATTAGCCTATTTAATAAATAACTTTAATGGTAATTTTTAATTAGTTAAACAAACAGGTTCATATTGACGCACGTTGCAGAGAAATTAAACGAACGTGGCTTTGACAAAACATTTTGCTATACTTTTTCATATGAAAATTTCCTAGTAGTTGTTTCTTTATATATACATATGTGTATTTGCACAGTTGAATTGCGTTATCAAACTGATATGTGAACAATGAGAATTAAGCGTTTACAATAACATTTCCATATAAATTTTCTATTATAGAAGCCTAATTAGCCTATTTAATAAACAAACAGGTTCATGTTGACGTACGTTGCGGAGAAATTAAATGGACGTGGCTTTGACTATACTTTTGCTATACTTTTTCATATGAAAATTTCCTAGTACTTGTTTCTTTATATATACATATGTGTATTTGCACAGTTGAATTGTGTTATCAAATTGATATCTCAACAATGAGAATTAAGCGTTTACAATAACATTTCCATATAAATTTTCTGTTATAGAAGCCTAATTAGCCTATTTAATAAACAAACAGGGTCATATTGACGCACGTTGCAGAGAAATTAAATGAGTGTGGCTTTGACAAAACATTTTGCTATACTTTTTCATATGAAAATTTCATATTACTTGTTTCTTTATATATACATATGTGTATTTGCACAGTTGAATTGCGTTATCAAACTGATATGTGAACAATGAGAATTAAGCGTTTACAATAACATTTCCATATAAATTTTCTGTTATAGAAGCCTAATTAGCCTATTTAATAAACAAACAGGTTCATATTTACGCATATTGCAGAGAAATTAAATGAAAGTGGCTTTGACAAAACATTTTTCTATACTTTTTCATATGAAAATTTCCTAGTACTTGTTTCTTTATATATACATATGTATATTTGCACAGTTGAATTGTGTTATCAAATTGATACGTGAAAAATGAGAACTAAGCGTTTACAATAACATTTCCATATAAATTGTCTGTTATAGAAGCCTAATTAGCCTATTTAATAAACAAACAGGTTCATATTGACGCACGTTGCAGAGAAATTAAATGAACGTGGCTTTGACAAAACATTTTGCTATACTTTTTCATATAGTACTTGTTTCTTTATATATACATATGTATATTTGCACAGTTGAATTGTGTTATCAAATTGATATGTGAACAATGAGAGTTAAGTGTTTACAATAACATTTCCATATAAATTTTCTGTTATAGAAGCCTAATTAGCATATTTAATAAACAAACAGGTTCATATTGACGCACGTTGCAGAGAAATTAAATGAACGTGGCTTTGACAAAACATTTTGCTATACTTTTTCATATAGTACTTGTTTCTTTATATATACATATGTATATTTGCACAGCTGAATCCTGTTATCAAACTGATATGTGAACAATGAGGATTAAGCGTTTACAATAACATTTCCATATAAATTTTCTGTTATAGATGCCTAATTAGCCTATTTAATAAATAACTTTAATGGTAATTTTTAATTAGTTAAACAAACAGGTTCATATTTACGCATATTGCAGAGAAATTAAATGAACGTGGCTTTGACAAAACATTTTGCTATACTTTTTCATATGAAAATTTCCTAGTACTTGTTTCTTTATATATACATATTTGTATTTGCACAGTTGAATTGTGTTATCAAATTGATATGTGAACAATGGGAGTTAAGCGTTTACAATAACATTTCCTTATAAATTTTCTGTTATAGAAGCCTAATTAGCCTATTTAATAAATAACTTTAATGGTAATTTTTAATTAGTTAAACAAACAGGTTCATATTTACGCATATTGCAGAGAAATTAAATGAACGTGGCTTTGACAAAACATTTTGCTATACTTTTTCATATGAAAATTTCCTAGTACTTGTTTCTTTATATATACATATTTGTATTTGCACAGATGAATTGTGTTATCAAATTGATATCTGAACAATGAGAATTAAGCGTTTACAATAACATTTCCATATAAATTTTCTGTTATAGAAGCCTAATTAGCCTATTTAGTAAACAAACAGGTTCATATTGGCGCACGTTGCAGAAAAATTAAATGAACGTGGCTTTGACAAAACATTTTGCTATACTTTTTCATATAAAAATTTCCTAGTACTTGTTTCTTTATATATACATATGTATATTTGCACAGTTGAATTGTGTTATCAAACTAATATGTGAACAATGAGAATTAAGCGTTTACAATAACATTTCCATATAAATTTTCTGTTATAGAAGCCTAATTAGCTTATTTAATAAACAAACAGGGTCATATTGATGCACGTTGCTGAGAAATTAAATGAGCGTGGCTTTGACAAAACACTTTGCTATACTTTTTCATATGAAAATTTCCTAGTACTTGTTTCTTTATATATACATATGTGTATTTGCACAGTTCAATTGCGTTATCAAACTGATATGTGAACAATGATAATTAAGCGTTTACAATAACATTTCCATATAAATTTTCTGTTATAGAAGCCTAATTAGCTTATTTAATAAACAAACAGGGTCATATTGACGCAAGTTGCAGAGAAATTAAATGAGCGTGGCTTTGACAAAACATTTTGCTATACTTTTTCATATGAAAATTTCCTAGTACTTGTTTCTTATATATACATATGTGTATTTGCACAGTTGAATTGCGTTATCAAACTGATATGTGAACAATGATAATTAAGCGTTTACAATAACATTTCCATATAAATTTTCTGTTATAGAAGCCTAATTAGCCTATTTAATAAACAAGCAGGTTCATATTGACGCATGTTGCAGAGAAATTAAATGAACGTGGCTTTGACAAAACATTTTGCTATACTTTTTCATATGAAAATTTCCTAGTATTTGTTTCTTTATATATACACATGTGTATTTGCACAGTTGAATTGCGTTATCAAACTGATATGTGAACAATGAGAATTAAGCGTTTACAATAACATTTCCATATAAATTTTCTGTTATAGAAGCCTAATTAGCCTATTTAATAAACAAACAGGGTCATATTGACGCACGTTGCAGAGAAATTAAATGAGTGTGGCTTTGACAAAACATTTTGCTATACTTTTTCATATGAAAATTTCATATTACTTGTTTCTTTATATATACATATGTGTATTTGCACAGTTGAATTGCGTTATCAAACTGATATGTGAACAATGAGAATTAAGCGTTTACAATAACATTTCCATATAAATTTTCTATTATAGAAGCCTAATTAGCCTATTTAATAAACAAACAGGTTCATGTTGACGTACGTTGCGGAGAAATTAAATGGACGTGGCTTTGACAAAACATTTTGCTATACTTTTTCATATGAAAATTTCCTAGTACTTGTTTCTTTATATATACATATGTGTATTTGCACAGTTGAATTGTGTTATCAAATTGATATCTCAACAATGAGAATTAAGCGTTTACAATAACATTTCCATATAAATTTTCTGTTATAGAAGCCTAATTAGCCTATTTAATAAACAAACAGGGTCATATTGACGCACGTTGCAGAGAAATTAAATGAGTGTGGCTTTGACAAAACATTTTGCTATACTTTTTCATATGAAAATTTCATATTACTTGTTTCTTTATATATACATATGTGTATTTGCACAGTTGAATTGCGTTATCAAACTGATATGTGAACAATGAGAATTAAGCGTTTACAATAACATTTCCATATAAATTTTCTGTTATAGAAGCCTAATTAGCCTATTTAATAAACAAACAGGTTCATATTTACGCATATTGCAGAGAAATTAAATGAAAGTGGCTTTGACAAAACATTTTTCTATACTTTTTCATATGAAAATTTCCTAGTACTTGTTTCTTTATATATACATATGTATATTTGCACAGTTGAATTGTGTTATCAAATTGATACGTGAAAAATGAGAACTAAGCGTTTACAATAACATTTCCATATAAATTGTCTGTTATAGAAGCCTAATTAGCCTATTTAATAAACAAACAGGTTCATATTGACGCACGTTGCAGAGAAATTAAATGAACGTGGCTTTGACAAAACATTTTGCTATACTTTTTCATATAGTACTTGTTTCTTTATATATACATATGTATATTTGCACAGTTGAATTGTGTTATCAAATTGATATGTGAACAATGAGAGTTAAGTGTTTACAATAACATTTCCATATAAATTTTCTGTTATAGAAGCCTAATTAGCATATTTAATAAACAAACAGGTTCATATTGACGCACGTTGCAGAGAAATTAAATGAACGTGGCTTTGACAAAACATTTTGCTATACTTTTTCATATAGTACTTGTTTCTTTATATATACATATGTATATTTGCACAGCTGAATCCTGTTATCAAACTGATATGTGAACAATGAGGATTAAGCGTTTACAATAACATTTCCATATAAATTTTCTGTTATAGATGCCTAATTAGCCTATTTAATAAATAACTTTAATGGTAATTTTTAATTAGTTAAACAAACAGGTTCATATTTACGCATATTGCAGAGAAATTAAATGAACGTGGCTTTGACAAAACATTTTGCTATACTTTTTCATATGAAAATTTCCTAGTACTTGTTTCTTTATATATACATATTTGTATTTGCACAGTTGAATTGTGTTATCAAATTGATATGTGAACAATGGGAGTTAAGCGTTTACAATAACATTTCCTTATAAATTTTCTGTTATAGAAGCCTAATTAGCCTATTTAATAAATAACTTTAATGGCAATTTTTAATTAGTTAAACAAACAGGTTCATATTTACGCATATTGCAGAGAAATTAAATGAACGTGGCTTTGACAAAACATTTTGCTATACTTTTTCATATGAAAATTTCCTAGTACTTGTTTCTTTATATATACATATATGTATTTGCACAGTTGAATTGTGTTATCAAATTGATATGTGAACAATGAGAATTAAGCGTTTACAATAACATTTCCATAAAAATTTTCTGTTATAGAAGCCTAGTTAGCCTATTTAATAAACAAACAGGTTCATATTTACGCATATTGCAGAGGAATTAAATGAACGTGGCTTTGACAAAACATTTTGCTATACTTTGGCTTTGACAAAACATTTTGCTATACTTTTTCATATGAAAATTTCCTAGTACTTGTTTCTTTATATATACATATTTGTATTTGCACAGTTGAATTGTGTTATCAAATTGATATCTGAACAATGAGAATTAAGCGTTTACAATAACATTTCCATATAAATTTTCTGTTATAGAAGCCTAATTAGCCTATTTAGTAAACAAACAGGTTCATATTGGCGCACGTTGCAGAAAAATTAAATGAACGTGGCTTTGACAAAACATTTTGCTATACTTTTTCATATAAAAATTTCATAGTACTTGTTTCTTTATATATACATATGTATATTTGCACAGTTGAATTGTGTTATCAAACTAATATGTGAACAATGAGAATTAAGCGTTTACAATAACATTTCCATATAAATTTTCTGTTATAGAAGCCTAATTAGCTTATTTAATAAACAAACAGGGTCATATTGACGCACGTTGCAGAGAAATTAAATGAGCGTGGCTTTGACAAAACACTTTGCTATACTTTTTCATATGAAAATTTCCTAGTACTTGTTTCTTTATATATACATATGTGTATTTGCACAGTTCAATTGCGTTATCAAACTGATATGTGAACAATGAGAATTAAGCGTTTACAATAACATTTCCATATAAATTTTCTGTTACAGAAGCCTAATTAGCTTATTTAATAAACAAACAGGGTCATATTGACGCAAGTTGCAGAGAAATTAAATGAGCGTGGCTTTGACAAAACATTTTGCTATACTTTTTTATATGAAAATTTCCTAGTACTTGTTTCTTATATATACATATGTGTATTTGCACAGTTGAATTGCGTTATCAAACTGATATGTGAACAATGATAATTAAGCATTTACAATAACATTTCCATATAAATTTTCTGTTATAGAAGCCTAATTAGCCTATTTAATAAACAAACAGGGTCATATTGACGCACGTTGCAGAGAAATTAAATGAGTGTGGCTTTGACAAAACATTTTGCTATACTTTTTCATATGAAAATTTCATATTACTTGTTTCTTTATATATACATATGTGTATTTGCACAGTTGAATTGCGTTATCAAACTGATATGTGAACAATGAGAATTAAGCGTTTACAATAACATTTCCATATAAATTTTCTGTTATGGAAGCCTAATTAGCCTATTTAATAAACAAACAGGTTCATATTTACGCATATTGCATAGAAATTAAATGAAAGTGGCTTTGACAAAACATTTTTCTATACTTTTTCATATGAAAATTTCCTAGTACTTGTTTCTTTATATATACATATGTATATTTGCACAGTTGAATTGCGTTATCAAACTGATATGTGAACAATGAGAATTAAGCGTTTACAATAACATTTCCATATAAATTTTCTGTTATAGAAGCCTAATTAGCCTATTTAATAAACAAGCAGGTTCATATTGACGCATGTTGCAGAGAAATTAAATGAACGTGGCTTTGACAAAACATTTTGCTATACTTTTTCATATGAAAATTTCCTAGTATTTGTTTCTTTATATATACACATGTGTATTTGCACAGTTGAATTGCGTTATCAAACTGATATGTGAACAATGAGAATTAAGCGTTTACAATAACATTTCCATATAAATTTTCTGTTATAGAAGCCTAATTAGCCTATTTAATAAACAAACAGGGTCATATTGACGCACGTTGCAGAGAAATTAAATGAGTGTGGCTTTGACAAAACATTTTGCTATACTTTTTCATATGAAAATTTCATATTACTTGTTTCTTTATATATACATATGTGTATTTGCACAGTTGAATTGCGTTATCAAACTGATATGTGAACAATGAGAATTAAGCGTTTACAATAACATTTCCATATAAATTTTCTGTTATGGAAGCCTAATTAGCCTATTTAATAAACAAACAGGTTCATATTTACGCATATTGCATAGAAATTAAATGAAAGTGGCTTTGACAAAACATTTTTCTATACTTTTTCATATGAAAATTTCCTAGTACTTGTTTCTTTATATATACATATGTATATTTGCACAGTTGAATTGTGTTATCAAATTGATACGTGAAAAATGAGAACTAAGCGTTTACAATAACATTTCCATATAAATTGTCTGTTATAGAAGCCTAATTAGCCTATTTAATAAACAAACAGGTTCATATTGACGCACGTTGCAGAGAAATTAAATGAACGTGGCTTTGACAAAACATTTTGCTATACTTTTTCATATGAAAATTTCCTAGTACTTGTTTCTTATATATACATATGTATATTTGCACAGTTTAATTGTGTTATCAAACTGATATGCGAACAATGAGAATTAAGCGTTTACAATAACATTTCCATATAAATTTATGTAATAGAAGCCTAATTAGCCTATTTAATAAACAAACAGGTTCATATTGACGCACGTTGCAGAGAAATTAATTGAACGTGGCTTTGACAAAACATTTTATTATACTTTTTCATAAGAAAATTTCTTAGTAATTATTTGTTTATATATACATATGTATATTTGCACAGTTGAATTGTGTTATCAAATTGATATGTGAACAATGGGAGTTAAGCGTTTACAATAACATTTCCTTATAAATTTTCTGTTATAGAAGCCTAATTAGCCTATTTAATAAATAACTTTAATGGTAATTTTTAATTAGTTAAACAAACAGGTTCATATTTACGCATATTGCAGAGAAATTAAATGAACTTGGCTTTGACAAAACATTTTGCTATACTTTTTCATATGAAAATTTCCTAGTACTTGTTTCTTTATATATACATATATGTATTTGCACAGTTGAATTGTGTTATCAAATTGATATGTGAACAATGAGAATTAAGCGTTTACAATAACATTTCCATATAAATTTTCTGTTATAGAAGCCTAATTAGCCTATTTAATAAATAACTTTAATGGTAATTTTTAATTAGTTAAACAAACAGGTTCATATTGACGCACGTTGCAGAGAAATTAAACGAACGTGGCTTTGACAAAACATTTTGCTATACTTTTTCATATGAAAATTTCCTAGTAGTTGTTTCTTTATATATACATATGTGTATTTGCACAGTTGAATTGCGTTATCAAACTGATATGTGAACAATGAGAATTAAGCGTTTACAATAACATTTCCATATAAATTTTCTATTATAGAAGCCTAATTAGCCTATTTAATAAACAAACAGGTTCATGTTGACGTACGTTGCGGAGAAATTAAATGGACGTGGCTTTGACAAAACATTTTGCTATACTTTTTCATATGAAAATTTCCTAGTACTTGTTTCTTTATATATACATATGTGTATTTGCACAGTTGAATTGTGTTATCAAATTGATATCTCAACAATGAGAATTAAGCGTTTACAATAACATTTCCATATAAATTTTCTGTTATAGAAGCCTAATTAGCCTATTTAATAAACAAACAGGGTCATATTGACGCACGTTGCAGAGAAATTAAATGAGTGTGGCTTTGACAAAACATTTTGCTATACTTTTTCATATGAAAATTTCATATTACTTGTTTCTTTATATATACATATGTGTATTTGCACAGTTGAATTGCGTTATCAAACTGATATGTGAACAATGAGAATTAAGCGTTTACAATAACATTTCCATATAAATTTTCTGTTATAGAAGCCTAATTAGCCTATTTAATAAACAAACAGGTTCATATTTACGCATATTGCAGAGAAATTAAATGAAAGTGGCTTTGACAAAACATTTTTCTATACTTTTTCATATGAAAATTTCCTAGTACTTGTTTCTTTATATATACATATGTATATTTGCACAGTTGAATTGTGTTATCAAATTGATACGTGAAAAATGAGAACTAAGCGTTTACAATAACATTTCCATATAAATTGTCTGTTATAGAAGCCTAATTAGCCTATTTAATAAACAAACAGGTTCATATTGACGCACGTTGCAGAGAAATTAAATGAACGTGGCTTTGACAAAACATTTTGCTATACTTTTTCATATAGTACTTGTTTCTTTATATATACATATGTATATTTGCACAGTTGAATTGTGTTATCAAATTGATATGTGAACAATGAGAGTTAAGTGTTTACAATAACATTTCCATATAAATTGTCTGTTATAGAAGCCTAATTAGCCTATTTAATAAACAAACAGGTTCATATTGACGCACGTTGCAGAGAAATTAAATGAACGTGGCTTTGACAAAACATTTTGCTATACTTTTTCATATGAAAATTTCCTAGTACTTGTTTCTTTATATATACATATTTGTATTTGCACAGTTGAATTGTGTTATCAAATTGATATGTGAACAATGGGAGTTAAGCGTTTACAATAACATTTCCTTATAAATTTTCTGGTATAGAAGCCTAATTAGCCTATTTAATAAATAACTTTAATGGTAATTTTTAATTAGTTAAACAAACAGGTTCATATTTACGCATATTGCAGAGAAATTAAATGAACGTGGCTTTGACAAAACATTTTGCTATACTTTTTCATATGAAAATTTCCTAGTACTTGTTTCTTTATATATACATATTTGTATTTGCACAGATGAATTGTGTTATCAAATTGATATCTGAACAATGAGAATTAAGCGTTTACAATAACATTTCCATATAAATTTTCTGTTATAGAAGCCTAATTAGCCTATTTAGTAAACAAACAGGTTCATATTGGCGCACGTTGCAGAAAAATTAAATGAACGTGGCTTTGACAAAACATTTTGCTATACTTTTTCATATAAAAATTTCCTAGTACTTGTTTCTTTATATATACATATGTATATTTGCACAGTTGAATTGTGTTATCAAACTAATATGTGAACAATGAGAATTAAGCGTTTACAATAACATTTCCATATAAATTTTCTGTTATAGAAGCCTAATTAGCTTATTTAATAAACAAACAGGGTCATATTGACGCACGTTGCTGAGAAATTAAATGAGCGTGGCTTTGCCAAAACACTTTGCTATACTTTTTCATATGAAAATTTCCTAGTACTTGTTTCTTTATATATACATATGTGTATTTGCACAGTTCAATTGCGTTATCAAACTGATATGTGAACAATGAGAATTAAGCGTTTACAATAACATTTCCATATAAATTTTCTGTTATAGAAGCCTAATTAGCTTATTTAATAAACAAACAGGGTCATATTGACGCAAGTTGCAGAGAAATTAAATGAGCGTGGCTTTGACAAAACATTTTGCTATACTTTTTCATATGAAAATTTCCTAGTACTTGTTTCTTATATATACATATGTGTATTTGCACAGTTGAATTGCGTTATCAAACTGATATGTGAACAATGATAATTAAGCGTTTACAATAACATTTCCATATAAATTTTCTGTTATAGAAGCCTAATTAGCCTATTTAATAAACAAGCAGGTTCATATTGACGCATGTTGCAGAGAAATTAAATGAACGTGGCTTTGACAAAACATTTTGCTATACTTTTTCATATGAAAATTTCCTAGTATTTGTTTCTTTATATATACACATGTGTATTTGCACAGTTGAATTGCGTTATCAAACTGATATGTGAACAATGAGAATTAAGCGTTTACAATAACATTTCCATATAAATTTTCTGTTATAGAAGCCTAATTAGCCTATTTAATAAACAAACAGGGTCATATTGACGCACGTTGCAGAGAAATTAAATGAGTGTGGCTTTGACAAAACATTTTGCTATACTTTTTCATATGAAAATTTCATATTACTTGTTTCTTTATATATACATATGTGTATTTGCACAGTTGAATTGCGTTATCAAACTGATATGTGAACAATGAGAATTAAGCGTTTACAATAACATTTCCATATAAATTTTCTGTTATGGAAGCCTAATTAGCCTATTTAATAAACAAACAGGTTCATATTTACGCATATTGCAGAGAAATTAAATGAAAGTGGCTTTGACAAAACATTTTTCTATACTTTTTCATATGAAAATTTCCTAGTACTTGTTTCTTTATATATACATATGTATATTTGCACAGTTGAATTGTGTTATCAAATTGATACGTGAAAAATGAGAACTAAGCGTTTACAATAACATTTCCATATAAATTGTCTGTTATAGAAGCCTAATTAGCCTATTTAATAAACAAACAGGTTCATATTGACGCACGTTGCAGAGAAATTAAATGAACGTGGCTTTGACAAAACATTTTGCTATACTTTTTCATATGAAAATTTCCTAGTACTTGTTTCTTATATATACATATGTATATTTGCACAGTTTAATTGTGTTATCAAACTGATATGCGAACAATGAGAATTAAGCGTTTACAATAACATTTCCATATAACTTTATGTAATAGAAGCCTAATTAGCCTATTTAATAAACAAACAGGTTCATATTGACGCACGTTGCAGAGAAATTAATTGAACGTGGCTTTGACAAAACATTTTATTATACTTTTTCATAAGAAAAGTTCTTAGTAATTTTTCGTTTATATATACATATGTATATTTGCACAGTTGAATTGTGTTATCAAATTGATATGTGAACAATGGGAGTTAAGCATTTACAATAACATTTCCTTATAAATTTTCTGTTATAGAAGCCTAATTAGCCTATTTAATAAATAACTTTAATGGTAATTTTTAATTAGTTAAACAAACAGGTTCATATTTACGCATATTGCAGAGAAATTAAATGAACGTGGCTTTGACAAAACATTTTGCTATACTTTTTCATATGAAAATTTCCTAGTACTTGTTTCTTTATATATACATATTTGTATTTGCACAGTTGAATTGTGTTATCAAATTGATATGTGAACAATGAGAATTAAGCGTTTACAATAACATTTCCATATAAATTTTCTGTTATAGAAGCCTAATTAGCTTATTTAATAAATAACTTTAATGGTAATTTTTAATTAGTTAAACAAACAGGTTCATATTGACGCACTTTGCAGAGAAATTAAACGAACGTGGCTTTGACAAAACATTTTGCTATACTTTTTCATATGAAAATTTCCTAGTAGTTGTTTCTTTATATATACATATGTGTATTTGCACAGTTGAATTGCGTTATCAAACTGATATGTGAACAATGAGAATTAAGCGTTTACAATAACATTTCCATATAAATTTTCTATTATAGAAGCCTAATTAGCCTATTTAATAAACAAACAGGTTCATGTTGACGTACGTTGCGGAGAAATTAAATGGACGTGGCTTTGACAAAACATTTTGCTATACTTTTTCATATGAAAATTTCCTAGTACTTGTTTCTTTATATATACATATGTGTATTTGCACAGTTGAATTGTGTTATCAAATTGATATCTCAACAATGAGAATTAAGCGTTTACAATAACATTTCCATATAAATTTTCTGTTATAGAAGCCTAATTAGCCTATTTAATTAACAAACAAACAGGTTCATATTGACGCAAGTTGCAGAGAAATTAAATGAACGTGGCTTTGACAAAACATTTTGGTATACTTTTTCATATAGTACTTGTTTCTTTATATATATATATGTATATTTGCACAGTTGAATTGTGTTATCAAACTGATATGTGAACAATGAGAATTAAGCGTTTACAACAACATTTCCATATAAACTGTCTATTATAGAAGCCTAATTAGCCTATTTAATAAATAACTTTAATGGTAATTTTTAATTAGTTAAACAAACAGGTTCATATTAACGCATATTGCAGAGAAATTAAATGAACGTGGCTTTGACAAAGCATATTGCTATACTTTTTCATATGAAAATATCCTAGTAATTGTTTCTTTATATATACATATGTATATGTGCACAGTTGAATTGTGTTATTAAACTGATATGTGAACAATGAGAATTAAGCGTTTAGAATAACATTTCCATATAAATTTTCTGTTATAGAAGCCTAATTAGCCTATTTAATAAACAAACAGGTTCATATTGACGCACGTTGCAGAGAAATTAAATGAACGTGGCTTTGACAAAACATTTTGCTATACTTTTTCATATAGTACTTGTTTCTTTATATATACATATATATATTTGCACAGTTTAATTGTGTTATCAAACTGATATGTGAACAATGAGAATTAAGCGTTTACAATAACATTTCCATATAAATTTTCTGTTATAGAAGCCTAATTAGCCTATTTAATAAACAAACAGGTTCATATTGACGCACGTTGCAGAGAAATTAAACGAACGTGGCTTTGACAAAACATTTTGCTATACTTTTTCATATAGTACTTGTTTCTTTATATATACATATGTATATTTGCACAGTTTAATTGTGTTATCAAACTGATATGTGAACAATGAGAACTAAGCGTTTACAATAACATTTCCATATAAACTGTCTGTTATAGAAGCCTAATTAGCCTATTTAATAAATAACTTTAATGGTAATTTTTAATTAGTTAAACAAACAGGTTCATATTAACGCATATTGCAGAGAAATTAAATGAACGTGGCTTTGACAAAACATATTGCTATACTTTTTCATATGAAAATTTCCTAGTAATTGTTTCTTTATATATACATATGTATATGTGCACAGTTGAATTGTGTTATTAAACTGATATGTGAACAATGAGAATTAAGCGTTTACAATAACATTTCCATATAAATTTTCTGTTATAGAAGCCTAATTAGCCTATTTAATAAACAAACAGGTTCATATTGACGCACGTTGCAGAGAAATTAAATGAACGTAGCTTTGACAAAACATTTTGCTATACTTTTTCATATAGTACTTGTTTCTTTATATATACATATGTATATTTGCACAGTTTAATTGTGTTATCAAACTGATATGTGAACAATGAGAATTAAGCGTTTACAATAACATTTCCATATAAATTTTCTGTTATAGAAGCCTAATTAGCCTATTTAATAAACAAACAGGTTCATATTTACGCACGTTGCAGAGAAATTAAATGAACGTGGCTTTGACAAAACATTTTGCTATACTTTTTCATATAGTACTTGTTTCTTTATATATACATATGTATATTTGCACAGTTTAATTGTGTTATCAAACTGATATGTGAACAATGAGAACTAAGCGTTTACAATAACATTTCCATATAAATTTTCTGTTATAGAAGCCTAATTAGCCTATTTAATAAACAAGCAGGTTCATATTGACGCACGTTGCAGAGAAATTAAATAAACGTGGCTTTGACAAAACATTTTGCTATACTTTTTCATATAGTACTTGTTTCTTTATATATACATATGTATATTTGCACAGTTTAATTGTGTTATCAAACTGATATGCGAACAATGAGAACTAAGCGTTTACAATAACATTTCCATATAAATTTTCTGTTATAGAAGCCTAATTAGCCTATTTAATAAACAAGCAGGTTCATATTGACGCACGTTGCAGAGAAATTAAATGAACGTGGCTTTGACAAAACATTTGCTATACTTTTTCATATAGTACTTGTTTCTTTATATATACATATGTATATTTGCACAGTTGAATTGTGTTATCAAACTGATATGTGAACAATGAGAGCTAAGCGTTTACAATAACATTTCCATATAAATTTTCTGTTATAGAAGCCTAATTAGCCTATTTAATAAACAAGCAGGTTCATATTGACGCACGTTGCAGAGAAATTAAATGAACGTGGCTTTGACAAAACATTTTGCTATACTTTTTCATATAGTACTTGTTTCTTTATATATACATATGTATATTTGCACAGTTGAATTGTGTTATCAAATTGATACGTGAACAATGAGAACTAAGCGTTTACAATAACATTTCCATATACATTTTCTGTTATAGAAGCCTAATTAGCCTATTTAATAAACAAACAGGTTCATATTGACGCACGTTGCAGAGAAATTAAATGAACGTGGCTTTGACAAAACATTTTGCTATACTTTTTCATATAGTACTTGTTTCTTTATATATACATATGTATATTTGCACAGTTGAATTGTGTTATCAAATTGATACGTGAACAATGAGAACTAAGCGTTTACAATAACATTTCCATATAAATTTTCTGTTATAGAAGCCTAATTAGCCTATTTAATAAACAAACAGGTTCATATTGACGCACGTTGCAGAGAAATTAAATGAACGTGGCTTTGACAAAACATTTTGCTATACTTTTTCATATGAAAATTTCCTAGTACTTGTTTCTTTATATATACATATTTGTATTTGCACAGTTGAATTGTGTTATCAAATTGATATGTGAACAATGGGAGTTAAGCGTTTACAATAACATTTCCTTATAAATTTTCTGGTATAGAAGCCTAATTAGCCTATTTAATAAATAACTTTAATGGTAATTTTTAATTAGTTAAACAAACAGGTTCATATTTACGCATATTGCAGAGAAATTAAATGAACGTGGCTTTGACAAAACATTTTGCTATACTTTTTCATATGAAAATTTCCTAGTACTTGTTTCTTTATATATACATATTTGTATTTGCACAGATGAATTGTGTTATCAAATTGATATCTGAACAATGAGAATTAAGCGTTTACAATAACATTTCCATATAAATTTTCTGTTATAGAAGCCTAATTAGCCTATTTAGTAAACAAACAGGTTCATATTGGCGCACGTTGCAGAAAAATTAAATGAACGTGGCTTTGACAAAACATTTTGCTATACTTTTTCATATAAAAATTTCCTAGTACTTGTTTCTTTATATATACATATGTATATTTGCACAGTTGAATTGTGTTATCAAACTAATATGTGAACAATGAGAATTAAGCGTTTACAATAACATTTCCATATAAATTTTCTGTTATAGAAGCCTAATTAGCTTATTTAATAAACAAACAGGGTCATATTGACGCACGTTGCTGAGAAATTAAATGAGCGTGGCTTTGACAAAACACTTTGCTATACTTTTTCATATGAAAATTTCCTAGTACTTGTTTCTTTATATATACATATGTGTATTTGCACAGTTCAATTGCGTTATCAAACTGATATGTGAACAATGAGAATTAAGCGTTTACAATAACATTTCCATATAAATTTTCTGTTATAGAAGCCTAATTAGCTTATTTAATAAACAAACAGGGTCATATTGACGCAAGTTGCAGAGAAATTAAATGAGCGTGGCTTTGACAAAACATTTTGCTATACTTTTTCATATGAAAATTTCCTAGTACTTGTTTCTTATATATACATATGTGTATTTGCACAGTTGAATTGCGTTATCAAACTGATATGTGAACAATGATAATTAAGCGTTTACAATAACATTTCCATATAAATTTTCTGTTATAGAAGCCTAATTAGCCTATTTAATAAACAAGCAGGTTCATATTGACGCATGTTGCAGAGAAATTAAATGAACGTGGCTTTGACAAAACATTTTGCTATACTTTTTCATATGAAAATTTCCTAGTATTTGTTTCTTTATATATACACATGTGTATTTGCACAGTTGAATTGCGTTATCAAACTGATATGTGAACAATGAGAATTAAGCGTTTACAATAACATTTCCATATAAATTTTCTGTTATAGAAGCCTAATTAGCCTATTTAATAAACAAACAGGGTCATATTGACGCACGTTGCAGAGAAATTAAATGAGTGTGGCTTTGACAAAACATTTTGCTATACTTTTTCATATGAAAATTTCATATTACTTGTTTCTTTATATATACATATGTGTATTTGCACAGTTGAATTGCGTTATCAAACTGATATGTGAACAATGAGAATTAAGCGTTTACAATAACATTTCCATATAAATTTTCTGTTATGGAAGCCTAATTAGCCTATTTAATAAACAAACAGGTTCATATTTACGCATATTGCAGAGAAATTAAATGAAAGTGGCTTTGACAAAACATTTTTCTATACTTTTTCATATGAAAATTTCCTAGTACTTGTTTCTTTATATATACATATGTATATTTGCACAGTTGAATTGTGTTATCAAATTGATACGTGAAAAATGAGAACTAAGCGTTTACAATAACATTTCCATATAAATTGTCTGTTATAGAAGCCTAATTAGCCTATTTAATAAACAAACAGGTTCATATTGACGCACGTTGCAGAGAAATTAAATGAACGTGGCTTTGACAAAACATTTTGCTATACTTTTTCATATGAAAATTTCCTAGTACTTGTTTCTTATATATACATATGTATATTTGCACAGTTTAATTGTGTTATCAAACTGATATGCGAACAATGAGAATTAAGCGTTTACAATAACATTTCCATATAACTTTATGTAATAGAAGCCTAATTAGCCTATTTAATAAACAAACAGGTTCATATTGACGCACGTTGCAGAGAAATTAATTGAACGTGGCTTTGACAAAACATTTTATTATACTTTTTCATAAGAAAAGTTCTTAGTAATTTTTTGTTTATATATACATATGTATATTTGCACAGTTGAATTGTGTTATCAAATTGATATGTGAACAATGGGAGTTAAGCATTTACAATAACATTTCCTTATAAATTTTCTGTTATAGAAGCCTAATTAGCCTATTTAATAAATAACTTTAATGGTAATTTTTAATTAGTTAAACAAACAGGTTCATATTTACGCATATTGCAGAGAAATTAAATGAACGTGGCTTTGACAAAACATTTTGCTATACTTTTTCATATGAAAATTTCCTAGTACTTGTTTCTTTATATATACATATTTGTATTTGCACAGTTGAATTGTGTTATCAAATTGATATGTGAACAATGAGAATTAAGCGTTTACAATAACATTTCCATATAAATTTTCTGTTATAGAAGCCTAATTAGCTTATTTAATAAATAACTTTAATGGTAATTTTTAATTAGTTAAACAAACAGGTTCATATTGACGCACGTTGCAGAGAAATTAAACGAACGTGGCTTTGACAAAACATTTTGCTATACTTTTTCATATGAAAATTTCCTAGTAGTTGTTTCTTTATATATACATATGTGTATTTGCACAGTTGAATTGCGTTATCAAACTGATATGTGAACAATGAGAATTAAGCGTTTACAATAACATTTCCATATAAATTTTCTATTATAGAAGCCTAATTAGCCTATTTAATAAACAAACAGGTTCATGTTGACGTACGTTGCGGAGAAATTAAATGGACGTGGCTTTGACAAAACATTTTGCTATACTTTTTCATATGAAAATTTCCTAGTACTTGTTTCTTTATATATACATATGTGTATTTGCACAGTTGAATTGTGTTATCAAATTGATATCTCAACAATGAGAATTAAGCGTTTACAATAACATTTCCATATAAATTTTCTGTTATAGAAGCCTAATTAGCCTATTTAATTAACAAACAAACAGGTTCATATTGACGCAAGTTGCAGAGAAATTAAATGAACGTGGCTTTGACAAAACATTTTGGTATACTTTTTCATATAGTACTTGTTTCTTTATATATATATATGTATATTTGCACAGTTGAATTGTGTTATCAAACTGATATGTGAACAATGAGAATTAAGCGTTTACAACAACATTTCCATATAAACTGTCTGTTATAGAAGCCTAATTAGCCTATTTAATAAATAACTTTAATGGTAATTTTTAATTAGTTAAACAAACAGGTTCATATTAACGCATATTGCAGAGAAATTAAATGAACGTGGCTTTGACAAAACATATTGCTATACTTTTTCATATGAAAATATCCTAGTAATTGTTTCTTTATATATACATATGTATATGTGCACAGTTGAATTGTGTTATTAAACTGATATGTGAACAATGAGAATTAAGCGTTTAGAATAACATTTCCATATAAATTTTCTGTTATAGAAGCCTAATTAGCCTATTTAATAAACAAACAGGTTCATATTGACGCACGTTGCAGAGAAATTAAATGAACGTGGCTTTGACAAAACATTTTGCTATACTTTTTCATATAGTACTTGTTTCTTTATATATACATATATATATTTGCACAGTTTAATTGTGTTATCAAACTGATATGTGAACAATGAGAATTAAGCGTTTACAATAACATGTCCATATAAATTTTCTGTTATAGAAGCCTAATTAGCCTATTTAATAAACAAACAGGTTCATATTGACGCACGTTGCAGAGAAATTAAACGAACGTGGCTTTGACAAAACATTTTGCTATACTTTTTCATATAGTACTTGTTTCTTTATATATACATATGTATATTTGCACAGTTTAATTGTGTTATCAAACTGATATGTGAACAATGAGAACTAAGCGTTTACAATAACATTTCCATATAAACTGTCTGTTATAGAAGCCTAATTAGCCTATTTAATAAATAACTTTAATGGTAATTTTTAATTAGTTAAACAAACAGGTTCATATTAACGCATATTGGAGAGAAATTAAATGAACGTGGCTTTGACAAAACATATTGCTATACTTTTTCATATGAAAATTTCCTAGTAATTGTTTCTTTATATATACATATGTATATGTGCACAGTTGAATTGTGTTATTAAACTGATATGTGAACAATGAGAATTAAGCGTTTACAATAACATTTCCATATAAATTTTCTGTTATAGAAGCCTAATTAGCCTATTTAATAAACAAACAGGTTCATATTGACGCACGTTGCAGAGAAATTAAATGAACGTAGCTTTGACAAAACATTTTGCTATACTTTTTCATATAGTACTTGTTTCTTTATATATACATATGTATATTTGCACAGTTTAATTGTGTTATCAAACTGATATGTGAACAATGAGAATTAAGCGTTTACAATAACATTTCCATATAAATTTTCTGTTATAGAAGCCTAATTAGCCTATTTAATAAACAAACAGGTTCATATTTACGCACGTTGCAGAGAAATTAAATGAACGTGGCTTTGACAAAACATTTTGCTATACTTTTTCATATAGTACTTGTTTCTTTATATATACATATGTATATTTTCACAGTTTAATTGTGTTATCAAACTGATATGTGAACAATGAGAACTAAGCGTTTACAATAACATTTCCATATAAATTTTCTGTTATAGAAGCCTAATTAGCCTATTTAATAAACAAGCAGGTTCATATTGACGCACGTTGCAGAGAAATTAAATGAACGTGGCTTTGACAAAACATTTTGCTATACTTTTTCATATAGTACTTGTTTCTTTATATATACATATGTATATTTGCACAGTTTAATTGTGTTATCAAACTGATATGCCAACAATGAGAACTAAGCGTTTACAATAACATTTCCATATAAATTTTCTGTTATAGAAGCCTAATTAGCCTATTTAATAAACAAGCAGGTTCATATTGACGCACGTTGCAGAGAAATTAAATGAACGTGGCTTTGACAAAACATTTTGCTATACTTTTTCATATAGTACTTGTTTCTTTATATATACATATGTATATTTGCACAGTTGAATTGTGTTATCAAACTGATATGTGAACAATGAGAACTAAGCGTTTACAATAACATTTCCATATAAATTTTCTGTTATAGAAGCCTAATTAGCCTATTTAATAAACAAGCAGGTTCATATTGACGCACGTTGCAGAGAAATTAAATGAACGTGGCTTTGACAAAACATTTTGCTATACTTTTTCATATAGTACTTGTTTCTTTATATATACATATGTATATTTGCACAGTTGAATTGTGTTATCAAATTGATACGTGAACAATGAGAACTAAGCGTTTACAATAACATTTCCATATACATTTTCTGTTATAGAAGCCTAATTAGCCTATTTAATAAACAAACAGGTTCATATTGACGCACGTTGCAGAGAAATTAAATGAACGTGGCTTTGACAAAACATTTTGCTATACTTTTTCATATAGTACTTGTTTCTTTATATATACATATGTATATTTGCACAGTTGAATTGTGTTATCAAATTGATACGTGAACAATGAGAACTAAGCGTTTACAATAACATTTCCATATAAATTTTCTGTTATAGAAGCCTAATTAGCCTATTTAATAAACAAACAGGTTCATATTGACGCACGTTGCAGAGAAATTAAATGAACGTGGCTTTGACAAAACATTTTGCTATACTTTTTCATATGAAAATTTCCTAGTACTTGTTTCTTATATATACATATGTATATTTGCACAGTTTAATTGTGTTATCAAACTGATATGCGAACAATGAGAATTAAGCGTTTACAATAACATTTCCATATAACTTTATGTAATAGAAGCCTAATTAGCCTATTTAATAAACAAACAGGTTCATATTGACGCACGTTGCAGAGAAATTAATTGAACGTGGCTTTGACAAAACATTTTATTATACTTTTTCATAAGAAAAGTTCTTAGTAATTTTTTGTTTATATATACATATGTATATTTGCACAGTTGAATTGTGTTATCAAATTGATATGTGAACAATGGGAGTTAAGCATTTACAATAACATTTCCTTATAAATTTTCTGTTATAGAAGCCTAATTAGCCTATTTAATAAATAACTTTAATGGTAATTTTTAATTAGTTAAACAAACAGGTTCATATTTACGCATATTGCAGAGAAATTAAATGAACGTGGCTTTGACAAAACATTTTGCTATACTTTTTCATATGAAAATTTCCTAGTACTTGTTTCTTTATATATACATATTTGTATTTGCACAGTTGAATTGTGTTATCAAATTGATATGTGAACAATGAGAATTAAGCGTTTACAATAACATTTCCATATAAATTTTCTGTTATAGAAGCCTAATTAGCTTATTTAATAAATAACTTTAATGGTAATTTTTAATTAGTTAAACAAACAGGTTCATATTGACGCACGTTGCAGAGAAATTAAACGAACGTGGCTTTGACAAAACATTTTGCTATACTTTTTCATATGAAAATTTCCTAGTAGTTGTTTCATTATATATACATATGTGTATTTGCACAGTTGAATTGCGTTATCAAACTGATATTTGAACAATGAGAATTAAGCGTTTACAATAACATTTCCATATAAATTTTCTATTATAGAAGCCTAATTAGCCTATTTAATAAACAAACAGGTTCATGTTGACGTACGTTGCGGAGAAATTAAATGGACGTGGCTTTGACAAAACATTTTGCTATACTTTTTCATATGAAAATTTCCTAGTACTTGTTTCTTTATATATACATATGTGTATTTGCACAGTTGAATTGTGTTATCAAATTGATATCTCAACAATGAGAATTAAGCGTTTACAATAACATTTCCATATAAATTTTCTGTTATAGAAGCCTAATTAGCCTATTTAGTTAACAAACAAACAGGTTCATATTGACGCAAGTTGCAGAGAAATTAAATGAACGTGGCTTTGACAAAACATTTTGGTATACTTTTTCATATAGTACTTGTTTCTTTATATATATATATGTATATTTGCACAGTTGAATTGTGTTATCAAACTGATATGTGAACAATGAGAATTAAGCGTTTACAACAACATTTCCATATAAACTGTCTGTTATAGAAGCCTAATTAGCCTATTTAATAAATAACTTTAATGGTAATTTTTAATTAGTTAAACAAACAGGTTCATATTAACGCATATTGCAGAGAAATTAAATGAACGTGGCTTTGACAAAACATATTGCTATACTTTTTCATATGAAAATATCCTAGTAATTGTTTCTTTATATATACATATGTATATGTGCACAGTTGAATTGTGTTATTAAACTGATATGTGAACAATGAGAATTAAGCGTTTAGAATAACATTTCCATATAAATTTTCTGTTATAGAAGCCTAATTAGCCTATTTAATAAACAAACAGGTTCATATTGACGCACGTTGCAGAGAAATTAAATGAACGTGGCTTTGACAAAACATTTTGCTATACTTTTTCATATAGTACTTGTTTCTTTATATATACATATATATATTTGCACAGTTTAATTGTGTTATCAAACTGATATGTGAACAATGAGAATTAAGCGTTTACAATAACATTTCCATATAAATTTTCTGTTATAGAAGCCTAATTAGCCTATTTAATAAACAAACAGGTTCATATTGACGCACGTTGCAGAGAAATTAAACGAACGTGGCTTTGACAAAACATTTTGCTATACTTTTTCATATAGTACTTGTTTCTTTATATATACATATGTATATTTGCACAGTTTAATTGTGTTATCAAACTGATATGTGAACAATGAGAACTAAGCGTTTACAATAACATTTCCATATAAACTGTCTGTTATAGAAGCCTAATTAGCCTATTTAATAAATAACTTTAATGGTAATTTTTAATTAGTTAAACAAACAGGTTCATATTAACGCATATTGCAGAGAAATTAAATGAACGTGGCTTTGACAAAACATATTGCTATACTTTTTCATATGAAAATTTCCTAGTAATTGTTTCTTTATATATACATATGTATATGTGCACAGTTGAATTGTGTTATTAGACTGATATGTGAACAATGAGAATTAAGCGTTTACAATAACATTTCCATATAAATTTTCTGTTATAGAAGCCTAATTAGCCTATTTAATAAACAAACAGGTTCATATTGACGCACGTTGCAGAGAAATTAAATGAACGTAGCTTTGACAAAACATTTTGCTATACTTTTTCATATAGTACTTGTTTCTTTATATATACATATGTATATTTGCACAGTTTAATTGTGTTATCAAACTGATATGTGAACAATGAGAATTAAGCGTTTACAATAACATTTCCATATAAATTTTCTGTTATAGAAGCCTAATTAGCCTATTTAATAAACAAACAGGTTCATATTTACGCACGTTGCAAAGAAATTAAATGAACGTGGCTTTGACAAAACATTTTGCTATACTTTTTCATATAGTACTTGTTTCTTTATATATACATATGTATATTTGCACAGTTTAATTGTGTTATCAAACTGATATGTGAACAATGAGAACTAAGCGTTTACAATAACATTTCCATATAAATTTTCTGTTATAGAAGCCTAATTAGCCTATTTAATAAACAAGCAGGTTCATATTGACGCACGTTGCAGAGAAATTAAATGAACGTGGCTTTGACAAAACATTTTGCTATACTTTTTCATATAGTACTTGTTTCTTTATATATACATATGTATATTTGCACAGTTTAATTGTGTTATCAAACTGATATGCGAACAATGAGAACTAAGCGTTTACAATAACATTTCCATATAAATTTTCTGTTATAGAAGCCTAATTAGCCTATTTAATAAACAAGCAGGTTCATATTGACGCACGTTGCAGAGAAATTAAATGAACGTGGCTTTGACAAAACATTTTGCTATACTTTTTCATATAGTACTTGTTTCTTTATATATACATATGTATATTTGCACAGTTGAATTGTGTTATCAAACTGATATGTGAACAATGAGAACTAAGCGTTTACAATAACATTTCCATATAAATTTTCTGTTATAGAAGCCTAATTAGCCTATTTAATAAACAAGCAGGTTCATATTGACGCACGTTGCAGAGAAATTAAATGAACGTGGCTTTGACAAAACATTTTGCTATACTTTTTCATATAGTACTTGTTTCTTTATATATACATATGTATATTTGCACAGTTGAATTGTGTTATCAAATTGATACGTGAACAATGAGAACTAAGCGTTTACAATAACATTTCCATATACATTTTCTGTTATAGAAGCCTAATTAGCCTATTTAATAAACAAACAGGTTCATATTGACGCACGTTGCAGAGAAATTAAATGAACGTGGCTTTGACAAAACATTTTGCTATACTTTTTCATATAGTACTTGTTTCTTTATATATACATATGTATATTTGCACAGTTTAATTGTGTTATCAAACTGATATGTGAGCAATGAGAATTAAGCGTTCACAATAACATTTCCATATAAATTTTCTGTTATAGAAGCCTATTTAATAAACAAACAGGTTCATATTGACGCACGTTGCTGAGAAATTAAATGAACGTGGCTTTGACAAAACATTTTGCTATACTTTTTCATATAGTACTTGTTTCTTTATATATACATATGTATATTTGCACAGTTTAATTGTGTTATCAAACTGATATGCGAACAATGAGAATTAAGCGTTTACAATAACATTTCCATATAAATTTTCTGTTATAGAAGCCTATTTAATAAACAAACAGGTTCATATTGACGCACGTTGCTGAGAAATTAAATGAACGTGGCTTTGACAAAACATTTTGCTATACTTTTTCATATAGTACTTGTTTCTTTATATATACATATGTATATTTGAACAGTTGAATTGTGTTATCAAACTGATATGTGAGCAATGAGAATTAAGCGTTTACAATAACATTTCCATATAAATTTTCTGTTATAGAAGCCTATGTAATAAACAAACAGGTTCATATTGACGCACGTTGCTGAGAAATTAAATGAACGTGGCTTTGACAAAACATTTTGCTATACTTTTTCATATAGTACTTGTTTCTTTATATATGCATATGTATATTTGCACAGTTTAATTGTGTTATCAAACTGATATGCGAACAATGAGAATTAAGCGTTTAAAATAACATTTCCATATAAATTTATGTAATAGAAGCCTAATTAGCCTATTTAATAAACAAACAGGTTCATATTGACGCACGTTGCAAATAAATTAATTGAACGTGGCTTTGACAAAACATTTTATTATACTTTTTCATAAGAAAATTTCTTAGTAATTTTTTGTTTATATATACATATGTATATTTGCACAGTTGAATTGTGTTATCAAATTGATATGTGAACAATGGGAGTTAAGCGTTTACAATAACATTTCCATATAAATTTTCTGTTATAGAAGCCTAATTAGCCTATTTAATAAATAACTTTAATGGTAATTTTTAATTAGTTAAACAAACAGGTTCATATTGACGCACGTTGCAGAGAAATTAAATGAACGTGGCTTTGACAAAACATTTTGCTATACTTTTTCATATAGTACTTGTTTCTTTATATATACATATGTATATTTGCACAGTTGAATTGTGTTATCAAACTGATATGTGAACAATGAGAATTAAGCGTTTCCAATAACATTTCCATATAAATTGTCTGTTATAGAAGCCTAATTAACCTATTTAATAAAAAAACAGGTCCATATTGACGCATGTTGCAGAGAAATTAAATGAACGTGGCTTTGACAAAACATTTTGCTATACTTTTTCATATAGTACTTGTTTCTTTATATATACATATGTATATTTGCACAGTTTAATTGTGTTATCAAACTGATATGCGAACAATGAGAATTAAGCGTTTACAATAACATTTCCAAATAAATTTATGTAATAGAAGCCTAGTTAGCCTATTTAATAAACAAACAGGTTCATATTGACGCACGTTGCAGAGAAATTAATTGAACGTGGCTTTGACAAAACATTTTATTATACTTTTTCATAAGAAAATTTCTTAGTAATTTTTTGTTTATATATACATATGTATATTTGCACAGTTGAATTGTGTTATCAAATTGATATGTGAACAATGGGAGTTAAGCGTTTACAATAACATTTCCTTATAAATTTTCTGTTATAGAAGCCTAATTAGCCTATTTAATAAATAACTTTAATGGTAATTTTTAATTAGTTAAACAAACAGGTTCATATTTACGCATATTGCAGAGAAATTAAATGAACGTGGCTTTGACAAAACATTTTGCTATACTTTTTCATATGAAAATTTCCTAGTACTTGTTTCTTTATATATACATATTTGCATTTGCACAGTTGAATTGTGTTATCAAATTGATATGTGAACAATGAGAATTAAGCGTTTACAATAACATTTCCATATAAATTTTCTGTTATAGAAGCCTATTTAATAAACAAACAGGTTCATATTGACGCACGTTGCTGAGAAATTAAATGAACGTGGCTTTGACAAAACATTTTGCTATACTTTTTCATATAGTACTTGTTTCTTTATATATACATATGTATATTTGAACAGTTGAATTGTGTTATCAAACTGATATGTGAGCAATGAGAATTAAGCGTTTACAATAACATTTCCATATAAATTTTCTGTTATAGAAGCCTATGTAATAAACAAACAGGTTCATATTGACGCACGTTGCTGAGAAATTAAATGAACGTGGCTTTGACAAAACATTTTGCTATACTTTTTCATATAGTACTTGTTTCTTTATATATGCATATGTATATTTGCACAGTTTAATTGTGTTATCAAACTGATATGCGAACAATGAGAATTAAGCGTTTAAAATAACATTTCCATATAAATTTATGTAATAGAAGCCTAATTAGCCTATTTAATAAACAAACAGGTTCATATTGACGCACGTTGCAAATAAATTAATTGAACGTGGCTTTGACAAAACATTTTATTATACTTTTTCATAAGAAAATTTCTTAGTAATTTTTTGTTTATATATACATATGTATATTTGCACAGTTGAATTGTGTTATCAAATTGATATGTGAACAATGGGAGTTAAGCGTTTACAATAACATTTCCATATAAATTTTCTGTTATAGAAGCCTAATTAGCCTATTTAATAAATAACTTTAATGGTAATTTTTAATTAGTTAAACAAACAGGTTCATATTGACGCACGTTGCAGAGAAATTAAATGAACGTGGCTTTGACAAAACATTTTGCTATACTTTTTCATATAGTACTTGTTTCTTTATATATACATATGTATATTTGCACAGTTGAATTGTGTTATCAAACTGATATGTGAACAATGAGAATTAAGCGTTTCCAATAACATTTCCATATAAATTGTCTGTTATAGAAGCCTAATTAACCTATTTAATAAAAAAACAGGTCCATATTGACGCATGTTGCAGAGAAATTAAATGAACGTGGCTTTGACAAAACATTTTGCTATACTTTTTCATATAGTACTTGTTTCTTTATATATACATATGTATATTTGCACAGTTTAATTGTGTTATCAAACTGATATGCGAACAATGAGAATTAAGCGTTTACAATAACATTTCCAAATAAATTTATGTAATAGAAGCCTAGTTAGCCTATTTAATAAACAAACAGGTTCATATTGACGCACGTTGCAGAGAAATTAATTGAACGTGGCTTTGACAAAACATTTTATTATACTTTTTCATAAGAAAATTTCTTAGTAATTTTTTGTTTATATATACATATGTATATTTGCACAGTTGAATTGTGTTATCAAATTGATATGTGAACAATGGGAGTTAAGCGTTTACAATAACATTTCCTTATAAATTTTCTGTTATAGAAGCCTAATTAGCCTATTTAATAAATAACTTTAATGGTAATTTTTAATTAGTTAAACAAACAGGTTCATATTTACGCATATTGCAGAGAAATTAAATGAACGTGGCTTTGACAAAACATTTTGCTATACTTTTTCATATGAAAATTTCCTAGTACTTGTTTCTTTATATATACATATTTGCATTTGCACAGTTGAATTGTGTTATCAAATTGATATGTGAACAATGAGAATTAAGCGTTTACAATAACATTTCCATATAAATTTTCTGTTATAGAAGCCTAATTAGCCTATTTAATAAATAACTTTAATGGTAATTTTTAATTAGTTAAACAAACAGGTTCATATTGACGCACGTTGCAGAGAAATTAAACGAACGTGGCTTTGACAAAACATTTTGCTATACTTTTTCATATGAAAATTTCCTAGTACTTGTTTCTTTATATATACATATTTGTATTTGCACAGTTGAATTGTGTTATCAAATTGATATCTGAACAATGAGAATTAAGCGTTTACAATAACATTTCCATATAAATTTTCTGTTATAGAAGCCTAATTAGCCTATTTAGTAAACAAACAGGTTCATATTGGCGCACGTTGCAGAAAAATTAAATGAACGTGGCTTTGACAAAACATTTTGCTATACTTTTTCATATAAAAATTTCCTAGTACTTGTTTCTTTATATATACATATGTATATTTGCACAGTTGAATTGTGTTATCAAACTAATATGTGAACAATGAGAATTAAGCGTTTACAATAACATTTCCATATAAATTTTCTGTTATAGAAGCCTAATTAGCTTATTTAATAAACAAACAGGGTCATATTGACGCACGTTGCAGAGAAATTAAATGAGCGTGGCTTTGACAAAACACTTTGCTATACTTTTTCATATGAAAATTTCCTAGTACTTGTTTCTTTATATATACATATGTGTATTTGCACAGTTCAATTGCGTTATCAAACTGATATGTGAACAATGAGAAATAAGCGTTTACAATAACATTTCCATATAAATTTTCTGTTATAGAAGCCTAATTAGCTTATTTAATAAACAAACAGGGTCATATTGACGCAAGTTGCAGAGAAATTAAATGAGCGTGGCTTTGACAAAACATTTTGCTATACTTTTTCATATGAAAATTTCCTAGTACTTGTTTCTTATATATACATATGTGTATTTGCACAGTTGAATTGCGTTATCAAACTGATATGTGAACAATGATAATTAAGCGTTTACAATAACATTTCCATATAAATTTTCTGTTATAGAAGCCTAATTAGCCTATTTAATAAACAAGCAGGTTCATATTGACGCATGTTGCAGAGAAATTAAATGAACGTTGCTTTGACAAAACATTTTGCTATACTTTTTCATATGAAAATTTCCTAGTATTTGTTTCTTTATATATACACATGTGTATTTGCACAGTTGAATTGCGTTATCAAACTGATATGTGAACAATGAGAATTAAGCGTTTACAATAACATTTCCATATAAATTTTCTGTTATAGAAGCCTAATTAGCCTATTTAATAAACAAACAGGGTCATATTGACGCACGTTGCAGAGAAATTAAATGAGTGTGGCTTTGACAAAACATTTTGCTATACTTTTTCATATGAAAATTTCATATTACTTGTTTCTTTATATATACATATGTGTATTTGCACAGTTGAATTGCGTTATCAAACTGATATGTGAACAATGAGAATTAAGCGTTTACAATAACATTTCCATATAAATTTTCTGTTATGGAAGCCTAATTAGCCTATTTAATAAACAAACAGGTTCATATTTACGCATATTGCAGAGAAATTAAATGAAAGTGGCTTTGACAAAACATTTTTCTATACTTTTTCATATGAAAATTTCCTAGTACTTGTTTCTTTATATATACATATGTATATTTGCACAGTTGAATTGTGTTATCAAATTGATACGTGAAAAATGAGAACTAAGCGTTTACAATAACATTTCCATATAAATTGTCTGTTATAGAAGCCTAATTAGCCTATTTAATAAACAAACAGGTTCATATTGACGCACGTTGCAGAGAAATTAAATGAACGTGGCTTTGACAAAACATTTTGCTATACTTTTTCATATGAAAATTTCCTAGTACTTGTTTCTTATATATACATATGTATATTTGCACAGTTTAATTGTGTTATCAAACTGATATGCGAACAATGAGAATTAAGCGTTTACAATAACATTTCCATATAAATTTATGTAATAGAAGCCTAATTAGCCTATTTAATAAACAAACAGGTTCATATTGACGCACGTTGCAGAGAAATTAATTGAACGTGGCTTTGACAAAACATTTTATTATACTTTTTCATAAGAAAATTTCTTAGTAATTTTTTGTTTATATATACATATGTATATTTGCACAGTTGAATTGTGTTATCAAATTGATATGTGAACAATGGGAGTTAAGCGTTTACAATAACATTTCCTTATAAATTTTCTGTTATAGAAGCCTAATTAGCCTATTTAATAAATAACTTTAATGGTAATTTTTAATTAGTTAAACAAACAGGTTCATATTTACGCATATTGCAGAGAAATTAAATGAACTTGGCTTTGACAAAACATTTTGCTATACTTTTTCATATGAAAATTTCCTAGTACTTGTTTCTTTATATATACATATATGTATTTGCACAGTTGAATTGTGTTATCAAATTGATATGTGAACAATGAGAATTAAGCGTTTACAATAACATTTCCATATAAATTTTCTGTTATAGAAGCCTAATTAGCCTATTTAATAAATAACTTTAATGGTAATTTTTAATTAGTTAAACAAACAGGTTCATATTGACGCACGTTGCAGAGAAATTAAACGAACGTTGCTTTGACAAAACATTTTGCTATACTTTTTCATATGAAAATTTCCTAGTAGTTGTTTCTTTATATATACATATGTGTATTTGCACAGTTGAATTGCGTTATCAAACTGATATGTGAACAATGAGAATTAAGCGTTTACAATAACATTTCCATATAAATTTTCTATTATAGCAGCCTAATTAGCCTATTTAATAAACAAACAGGTTCATGTTGACGTACGTTGCGGAGAAATTAAATGGACGTGGCTTTGACAAAACATTTTGCTATACTTTTTCATATGAAAATTTCCTAGTACTTGTTTCTTTATATATACATATGTGTATTTGCACAGTTGAATTGTGTTATCAAATTGATATCTCAACAATGAGAATTAAGCGTTTACAATAACATTTCCATATAAATTTTCTGTTATAGAAGCCTAATTAGCCTATTTAATAAACAAACAGGGTCATATTGACGCACGTTGCAGAGAAATTAAATGAGTGTGGCTTTGACAAAACATTTTGCTATACTTTTTCATATGAAAATTTCATATTGCTTGTTTCTTTATATATACATATGTGTATTTGCACAGTTGAATTGCGTTATCAAACTGATATGTGAACAATGAGAATTAAGCGTTTACAATAACATTTCCATATAAATTTTCTGTTATAGAAGCCTAATTAGCCTATTTAATAAACAAACAGGTTCATATTTACGCATATTGCAGAGAAATTAAATGAAAGTGGCTTTGACAAAACATTTTTCTATACTTTTTCATATGAAAATTTCCTAGTACTTGTTTCTTTATATATACATATGTATATTTGCACAGTTGAATTGTGTTATCAAATTGATACGTGAAAAATGAGAACTAAGCGTTTACAATAACATTTCCATATAAATTGTCTGTTATAGAAGCCTAATTAGCCTATTTAATAAACAAACAGGTTCATATTAACGCACGTTGCAGAGAAATTAAATGAACGTGGCTTTGACAAAACATTTTGCTATACTTTTTCATATAGTACTTGTTTCTTTATATATACATATGTATATTTGCACAGTTGAATTGTGTTATCAAATTGATATGTGAACAATGAGAGTTAAGTGTTTACAATAACATTTCCATATAAATTTTCTGTTATAGAAGCCTAATTAGCATATTTAATAAACAAACAGGTTCATATTGACGCACGTTGCAGAGAAATTAAATGAACGTGGCTTTGACAAAATATTTTGCTATACTTTTCCATATAGTACTTGTTTCTTTATATATACATATGTATATTTGCACAGCTGAATCCTGTTATCAAACTGATATGTGAGCAATGAGGATTAAGCGTTTACAATAACATTTCCATATAAATTTTCTGTTATAGATGCCTAATTAGCCTATTTAATAAATAACTTTAATGGTAATTTTTAATTAGTTAAACAAACAGGTTCATATTTACGCATATTGCAGAGAAATTAAATGAACGTGGCTTTGACAAAACATTTTGCTATACTTTTTCATATGAAAATTTCCTAGTACTTGTTTCTTTATATATACATATTTGTATTTGCACAGTTGAATTGTGTTATCAAATTGATATGTGAACAATGGGAGTTAAGCGTTTACAATAACATTTCCTTATAAATTTTCTGTTATAGAAGCCTAATTAGCCTATTTAATAAATAACTTTAATGGTAATTTTTAATTAGTTAAACAAACAGGTTCATATTTACGCATATTGCAGAGAAATTAAATGAACGTGGCTTTGACAAAACATTTTGCTATACTTTTTCATATGAAAATTTCCTAGTACTTGTTTCTTTATATATACATATTTGTATTTGCACAGATGAATTGTGTTATCAAATTGATATCTGAACAATGAGAATTAAGCGTTTACAATAACATTTCCATATAAATTTTCTGTTATAGAAGCCTAATTAGCCTATTTAGTAAACAAACAGGTTCATATTGGCGCACGTTGCAGAAAAATTAAATGAACGTGGCTTTGACAAAACATTTTGCTATACTTTTTCATATAAAAATTTCCTAGTACTTGTTTCTTTATATATACATATGTATATTTGCACAGTTGAGTTGTGTTATCAAACTAATATGTGAACAATGAGAATTAAGCGTTTACAATAACATTTCCATATAAATTTTCTGTTATAGAAGCCTAATTAGCTTATTTAATAAACAAACAGGGTCATATTGACGCACGTTGCAGAGAAATTAAATGAGCGTGGCTTTGACAAAACACTTTGCTATACTTTTTCATATGAAAATTTCCTAGTACTTGTTTCTTTATATATACATATGTGTATTTGCACAGTTCAATTGCGTTATCAAACTGATATGTGAACAATGAGAATTAAGCGTTTACAATAACATTTCCATATAAATTTTCTGTTATAGAAGCCTAATTAGCTTATTTAATAAACAAACAGGGTCATATTGACGCAAGTTGCAGAGAAATTAAATGAGCGTGGCTTTGACAAAACATTTTGCTATACTTTTTCATATGAAAATTTCCTAGTACTTGTTTCTTATATATACATATGTGTATTTGCACAGTTGAATTGCGTTATCAAACTGATATGTGAACAATGATAATTAAGCGTTTACAATAACATTTCCATATAAATTTTCTGTTATAGAAGCCTAATTAGCCTATTTAATAAACAAGCAGGTTCATATTGACGCATGTTGCAGAGAAATTAAATGAACGTGGCTTTGACAAAACATTTTGCTATACTTTTTCATATGAAAATTTCCTAGTATTTGTTTCTTTATATATACACATGTGTATTTGCACAGTTGAATTGCGTTATCAAACTGATATGTGAACAATGAGAATTAAGCGTTTACAATAACATTTCCATATAAATTTTCTGTTATAGAAGCCTAATTAGCCTATTTAATAAACAAACAGGGTCATATTGACGCACGTTGCAGAGAAATTAAATGAGTGTGGCTTTGACAAAACATTTTGCTATACTTTTTCATATGAAAATTTCATATTACTTGTTTCTTTATATATACATATGTGTATTTGCACAGTTGAATTGCGTTATCAAACTGATATGTGAACAATGAGAATTAAGCGTTTACAATAACATTTCCATATAAATTTTCTGTTATGGAAGCCTAATTAGCCTTTTTAATAAACAAACAGGTTCATATTTACGCATATTGCAGAGAAATTAAATGAAAGTGGCTTTGACAAAACATTTTTCTATACTTTTTCATATGAAAATTTCCTAGTACTTGTTTCTTTATATATACATATGTATATTTGCACAGTTGAATTGTGTTATCAAATTGATACGTGAAAAATGAGAACTAAGCGTTTACAATAACATTTCCATATAAATTGTCTGTTATAGAAGCCTAATTAGCCTATTTAATAAACAAACAGGTTCATATTGACGCACGTTGCAGAGAAATTAAATGAACGTGGCTTTGGCAAAACATTTTGCTATAGTTTTTCATATGAAAATTTCCTAGTACTTGTTTCTTATATATACATATGTATATTTGCACAGTTTAAATGTGTTATCAAACTGATATGCGAACAATGAGAATTAAGCGTTTACAATAACATTTCCATATAACTTTATGTAATAGAAGCCTAGTTAGCCTATTTAATAAACAAACAGGTTCATATTGACGCACGTTGCAGAGAAATTAATTGAACGTGGCTTTGACAAAACATTTTATTATACTTTTTCATAAGAAAAGTTCTTAGTAATTTTTTGTTTATATATACATATGTATATTTGCACAGTTGAATTGTGTTATCAAATTGATATGTGAACAATGGGAGTTAAGCGTTTACAATAACATTTCCTTATACATTTTCTGTTATAGAAGCCTAATTAGCCTATTTAATAAATAACTTTAATGGTAATTTTTAATTAGTTAAACAAACAGGTTCATATTTACGCATATTGCAGAGAAATTAAATGAACGTGGCTTTGACAAAACATTTTGCTATACTTTTTCATATGAAAATTTCCTAGTACTTGTTTCTTTATATATACATATTTGTATTTGCACAGTTGAATTGTGTTATCAAATTGATATGTGAACAATGAGAATTAAGCGTTTACAATAACATTTCCATATAAATTTTCTGTTATAGAAGCCTAATTAGCTTATTTAATAAATAACTTTAATGGTAATTTTTAATTAGTTAAACAAACAGGTTCATATTGACGCACGTTGCAGAGAAATTAAACGAACGTGGCTTTGACAAAACATTTTGCTATACTTTTTCATATGAAAATTTCCTAGTAGTTGTTTCTTTATATATACATATGTGTATTTGCACAGTTGAATTGCGTTATCAAACTGATATGTGAACAATGAGAATTAAGCGTTTACAATAACATTTCCATATAAATTTTCTATTATAGAAGCCTAATTAGCCTATTTAATAAACAAACAGGTTCATGTTGACGTACGTTGCGGAGAAATTAAATGGACGTGGCTTTGACAAAACATTTTGCTATACTTTTTCATATGAAAATTTCCTAGTACTTGTTTCTTTATATATACATATGTGTATTTGCACAGTTGAATTGTGTTATCAAATTGATATCTCAACAATGAGAATTAAGCGTTTACAATAACATTTCCATATAAATTTTCTGTTATAGAAGCCTAATTAGCCTATTTAATAAACAAACAGGGTCATATTGACGCACGTTGCAGAGAAATTAAATGAGTGTGGCTTTGACAAAACATTTTGCTATACTTTTTCATATGAAAATTTCATATTACTTGTTTCTTTATATATACATATGTGTATTTGCACAGTTGAATTGCGTTATCAAACTGATATGTGAACAATGAGAATTAAGCGTTTACAATAACATTTCCATATAAATTTTCTGTTATAGAAGCCTAATTAGCCTATTTAATAAACAAACAGGTTCATATTTACGCATATTGCAGAGAAATTAAATGAAAGTGGCTTTGACAAAACATTTTTCTATACTTTTTCATATGAAAATTTCCTAGTACTTGTTTCTTTATATATACATATGTATATTTGCACAGTTGAATTGTGTTATCAAATTGATACGTGAAAAATGAGAACTAAGCGTTTACAATAACATTTCCATATAAATTGTCTGTTATAGAAGCCTAATTAGCCTATTTAATAAACAAACAGGTTCATATTGACGCACGTTGCAGAGAAATTAAATGAACGTGGCTTTGACAAAACATTTTGCTATACTTTTTCATATAGTACTTGTTTCTTTATATATACATATGTATATTTGCACAGTTGAATTGTGTTATCAAATTGATATGTGAACAATGAGAGTTAAGTGTTTACAATAACATTTCCATATAAATTTTCTGTTATAGAAGCCTAATTAGCATATTTAATAAACAAACAGGTTCATATTGACGCACGTTGCAGAGAAATTAAATGAACGTGGCTTTGACAAAACATTTTGCTATACTTTTTCATATAGTACTTGTTTCTTTATATATACATATGTATATTTGCACAGCTGAATCCTGTTATCAAACTGATATGTGAACAATGAGGATTAAGCGTTTACAAAAACATTTCCATATAAATTTTCTGTTATAGATGCCTAATTAGCCTATTTAATAAATAACTTTAATGTTAATTTTTAATTAGTTAAACAAACAGATTCATATTTACGCATATTGCAGAGAAATTAAATGAAAGTGGCTTTTTACAAAACATTTTGCTATACTTTTTCATATGAAAATTTCCTAGTACTTGTTTCTTTATATATACATATTTGTATTTGCACAGTTGAATTGTGTTATCAAATTGATATGTGAACAATGAGAATTAAGCATTTACAATAACATTTCCATATAAATTTTCTGTTATAGAAGCCTAACTAGCCTCTTTAATAAATAACTTTAATGAAAATTTTTAATTAGTTAAACAAACAGGTTCATATTTACGCATATTGCAGAGAAATTAAATGAAAGTGGATTTGACAAAACATTTTTCTATACTTTTTCATATGAAAATTTCCTAGTACTTGTTTCTTTATATATACATATGTATATTTGCACAGCTGAATTGTGTATTCAAATTGTTATGTGAACAATGAGAACTAAGCGTTTACAATAACATTTCCATATAAATTTTCTGTTATAGAAGCCTAATTAGCCTATTTAATAAACAAACAGGTTCATATTGACGCACGTTGCAGAGAAATTAAATGAACGTGGCTTTGACAAAACATTTTGCTATACTTTTTCATATAGTACTTGTTTCTTTATATATACATATTTATATTTGCACAGTTGAATTGTGTTATCAAACTGATATGTGAACAATGAGAATTAAGCGTTTACAATAACATTATAAATTTTCTGTTATAGAAGCTTATTTAGCCTATTTAATAAATAACTTTAATGGTAATTTTTAATTAGTTAAACAAACAGGTTCATATTTACGCATATTGCAGAGAAATTAAATATACTTTTTCATATAGTACTTGTTTCTTTATGTATACATATGCATAGTTGAATTGTGTTATCAAACTGATACGTGAACAATGAGAACCAAGCGTTTACAATAACATTTCCATATAAATTTTCTGTTATAGAAGCCTAATTAGCCTATTTAATAAACAAACAGGTTCATATTGACGCATGTTGCAGAGAAATTAAATGAACGTGGCTTTGACAAAACAATTTGCTATACTTTTTCATATAGTACTTGTTTCTTTATATATACATATGTATATTTGCACAGTTGAATTGTGTTATCAAAGTGATATGTGAACAATGAGAACTAAGTGTTTACAGTAACATTTCCATATAAATTTTCTGTTACAGAAGCCTAATTAGCCTATTTAGTAAACAAACAGGTTCATATTGACGCACGTTGCAGAGAAATTAAATGAACGTGGCTTTGACAAAACATTTTGCTATACTTTTTCATATGAAAATTTCATAGTACTTGTTTCTTTATATATACATACATATGTGTATTTGCACAGTTGAATTGTGTTATCAAATTGATATGTGAACAATGAGAGTTAAGCGTTTACAATAACATTTCCATATAAATTTTCTGTTATAGAAGCCTAATTAGCCTATTTAATAAACAAACAGGTTCATATTGACGCATGTTGCAGAGAAATTAAATGAACGTGGCTTTGACAAAACAATTTGCTATACTTTTTCATATAGTACTTGTTTCTTTATATATACATATGTATATTTGCACAGTTGAATTGTGTTATCAAAGTGATATGTGAACAATGAGAACTAAGTGTTTACAGTAACATTTCCATATAAATTTTCTGTTACAGAAGCCTAATTAGCCTATTTAATAAACAAACAGGGTCATATTGACGCACGTTGCAGAGAAATTAAATGAGCGTGGCTTTGACAAAACATTTTGCTATACTTTTTCATATGAAAATTTCATAGTACTTGTTTCTTTATATATACATACATATGTGTATTTGCACAGTTGAATTGTGTTATCAAATTGATATGTGAACAATGAGAGTTAAGCGTTTACAATAACATTTGCATATAAATTTTCTGTTATAGAAGCCTAATTAGCCTATTTAATAAACAAACAGGTTCATATTGACGCACGTTGCAGAGAAATTAAATGAACGTGGCTTTGACAAAACAATTTGCTATACTTTTTCATATAGTACTTGTTTCTTTATATATACATATGTGTATTTGCACAGTTGAATTGCGTTATCAAACTGATATGTGAACAATGAGAATTAGGCGTTTACAATAACATTTCCATATAAATTTTCTGTTATAGAAGCCTAATTAGCCTATTTAATAAACAAGCAGGTTCATATTGACGCATGTTGCAGAGAAATTAAATGAACGTGGCCTTGACAAAACATTTTGCTAAACTTTTTCATATAAAAATTTCCTAGTATTTGTTTCTTTATATATACATATGTGTATTTGCACAGTTGAATTGCGTTATCAAACTGATATGTGAACAATGAGAATTAAGCGTTTACAATTACATTTCCATATAAACTTTCTGTTATAAAAGCCTAATTAGCTTATTTAATAAACAAACAGGGTCATATTGACGCACGTTGCAGAGAAATTAAATGAGCGTGGCTTTGACAAAACATTTTGCTATACTTTTTCATATGAAAATTTCCTAGTACTTGTTTCTTTATATATACATACATATGTGTATTTGCACAGTTGAATTGTGTTATCAAATTGATATGTGAACAATGAGAGTTAAGCGTTTACAATAACATTTGCATATAAATTTTCTGTTATAGAAGCCTAATTAGCCTATTTAATAAACAAACAGGTTCATATTGACGCATATTGCAGAGAAATTAAATGAACGTGGCCTTGACAAAACATTTTGCTATACTTTTTCATATGAAAATTTCCTAATATTTGTTTCTTTATATATACATATGTGTATTTGCACAGTTGAATTGCGTTATCAAACTGATATGTGAACAATGAGAATTAAGCGTTTACAATAACATTTCCATATACATTTTTTGTTATAGAAGCCTAATTAGCCTATTTAATAAATAAATTTAATGGAAATTTTTAATTAGTTAAACAAACAGGTTCATATTGACGAATATTGCAGAGAAATTAAATGAACGTTACAAGCAGGTTCATATTGACGCATTTTGCAGAGAAATTAAATGAACGTGGCTTTGACAAAACATTTTGCTATACTTTTTCATATGAAAATTTCCTAGTACTTGTTTCTTTATATATACATATGTGTATTTGCACAATCACCTCTTCGTCGACTTTAAAGCCGCCTTTGACAGCACGAAAAGGAGCTGCCTATATGCCGCTATGTCTGAATTTGGTTTCCCCGCAAAACTTATACGGCTGTGCAAAATGACGTTGAGCAACACCATCAGCTCAGTCAGAATTGGGAAGGACCTCTCCGAGCCGTTCGAAACTAAACGAGGTTTCAGACAGGGTGACCCCCTATCGTGCGATTTCTTTAATTTGATGCTGGAGAAAATTATACTAGCTGCAGAACTTAACCGCACTGGAACAATATACTATAAAAGCGTGCAATTACTGGCATATGCTGATGACATTGATATCATCGGCCTAAACACCCGCGCTGTTAGTTCTGCTTACTCCAAGCTGGAAAAAGAAGCGGTAAAGATGGGTTTGATGGTGAATGAGGACAAAACGAAGTACCTGCTGTCATCGAGCAAAGAGTCAGCGCATATGCGCCTTGGCAACCACGCTACTGTTGGCAGCCATAATTTCGAAATAGTAAAAGACTTCGTTTATTTGGGAACCAGCATCAACATTAGCAACAACATCAGCACTGAAATCCAGCGAAGAATTAATCTTGCCAATAAATGCTACTTTGGACTAGGTAGGCAATTGAAAAGTAAAGTCCTCTCTCGGCGAACGAAAATCATTCTCTACAAGTCACTTATCGTACCCGTCCTGCTATATGGGGCAGAAGCATGGACCATGACAACAGCAGATGAAGCGGCTTTGGGAGTGTTCGAGAGAAAAGTTCTTCGAAAGATTTATGGACCTCAACGCGTTGGCGATGGCGAGTACCGAAGAAGATTTAATGATGAGCTGTACGAGCTATACGCAGACATCAACATAGTCCAGCGAATTAAAACGCAGCGGCTGCGCTGGCTAGGCCATGTTATGCGAATGAAAGATGATGCTCCGGCCAAGAAAGTGTTTCTATCGGAACCCGCCTATGGAAGCAGAGGTAGAGGGCGGCCCCCACTCCGTTGGAAGGACCAGGTGGAAAACGATTTAAACTCCCTTGGTGTGACCAATTGGCGCCGGTTGGCGGAGCGAAGGAGCGACTGGCGCGCCTTGTTGGACGGCCATAACCATTTAGACGGTTAATCGCCAATTAAGTAAGTAAGTAAGTAAGTATTTGCACAGTTGAATTGTGTTATCAAATTGATATGTGAACAATGAAAATTAAGCGTTTACAATAATATTTCCATATAAATTTTCTGTTATAGAAGCCTAATTAGCCTATTTAATAAACAAACCGGTTCATCATTAGGATTCCTTTCGAAAATCGTCAATTTAGAAATTAAAGAAGCAAATATAAGCATCAAAATTATTACAAATACTATAAGACAGGCAGAGAAAATATTACGTAATAGACTGGGAGAAGCAGATTTTGAAAAAGTATTGAAAAATCATAATAAATTTTCCAAAACTATTGCCGCTAATACTCAAAAAACACATGAGAACAAGCTGAAAACGCAAGTTTGGAAAAATATTAGTAAATTTGGCATCAGATACAATGAGAAGTGGTTCATAAATAAAACTAGTATCGATGTACCACAAGAGTCACGCTTGTTACTTGTCTCTTGGAAACAAGTTTGCACTGCCCGTATCAAGGAAGACTTTCCCCGATACATATCGTTGCCGATTTAGAACAAGGTATACTAGAAATTGACGATGAAAGAGAAAAAGATATGGCTAGAAGTAATCTCGCTGCAAAAATTAACACATACCAAAACAAACTCAGAAACAATGCAAAGGAAAAATTTTTACTAAAGATATACGCCGACACCCAAAAATTCATTAGCCAACACAAACATGACATAATAGTAACAAAGGCAGACAAAGGCAACAAAACTGTATTAATGTATAAAAAAGACTATGAACAGAAAATGGGGCAGTTGTTAAATGACAAGCAAACGTACAAAACTATAAGAAGTGATCCCACCCAAAAGTTACTGCGGAAAAATAATTTAATTATAAATGACCTGTTTAAACGGAAAAAAATCAGCGTAAAAGAGAAATACAAATTCACATCATCAGCCGCCAACGCACCGAGATTGTACGGACTTCCTAAGACACATAAACCAAACTTACCTCTTAAACCAATTTCCTCGTCCGCGAACGTACCTTGTTTCAGTTTATCTAAATATATTGGAAATATTTAAAAAAATATAGTATCGGAAGATTACAACCTAAAAAACTATTTTCAAGTTAGAAATCAAATAGAGAACATTCATATTCTAGACGACGAAATGCTAATCTCTTTTGATGTTATATCCTTATTCACCAACATTCCAATACACCTAGCCATACGCACCATCATACAAAAATGGAATAAATTAGAAGAGCATACAAATATTGAAAGAAAGCAATTCCAGAAGATTCTTGAATTTTGTCTTCAGGACAAGAACTATTTTACATACAATAATACTTTTTACCATCAAATTTATGGTATGCCCATGGGTAACCCATTATCCTCAACGATAGCTGATATCGTACTTGACAAAATTTTGGACGACAGCTTAGCTGAATTGAAAGGCAAAAACATACGTGTAAAATACATAAAAAAATATGTAGATGACATATTTGCAATAGTAAAGATAAAGGACGTGGAAGACATACTGAATACTCTAAACGCGCAGCATACCAAACTACAGTTTACGAAAGAAGAAGAGAACAATGGCAAGATTGCCTTCCTAGAGGTAGAGATACATCGGAGAAATAGAAAGATTGCATTGAATTGGCATGCAAAAACTATTGCATCGGGTAGAATAATAAACTACCACTCAAACCATCCATGGAAACAAAAAACAAATACTGCAATTAGCCTAATTCGGAAAATGAAGATTCTAAGCGACAATGAATTTACAGCAGAAAATGATGAAAAAATAAAAAATATTCTTTTCAAAAATAGCTACCCGGCTGCATTCGTAAAACGGCTCATGGAAGCGACAGTAAATAATATTAAAAGTTCGAATAACAACGAAAATACACAGCAAGAGAATTCAACAACAAGAGAATATATTGGCGTTACATACGTACCAGGGTTGACAAACAATCAAACACTAAAAAGAATTGTAGAAAAGGAAAAGATAAGTTATGCTCTCAAACCACATAGCACGCTAAACAAAATATTTACCAAAACTAAAGATAGAATTCAAAAATAAGATCAGAATAATGTGGTATATGAAATAAAGTGTAAAGGCAATGAAAATGATGAATGCAACAAGAGCTACGTTGGCACTACAAAAAGAGCGTTGGGTATAAGACTACATGAACATGAAATTGACGCCAAAAATAAAAAGGATACAACAGCACTTGCAAAACACCTGACAAGCAACAATCACACAGCTGATTTCACCAACGCTAAAATATTGGAAAAAGAAAAACGACGACTAACACTGGAAACCTTACGTATACAACAACAGCTGAGAAACGTCATAAACAACACAAATAGTGCATATACTGCGGTGATAAAATAAAATTAATAAACTTGACTCAAAAAGGAAAAGAACTGTGTTATTAAGTGTGTTTATAACTAATTGCTATTTTCATGTTTATTGTTAATAAAAACAGAATACCCTGAGGATGGCGCTGTCGCGTCGAAACGCGTAGGTATGAAAAAACAATAAATTTTGTTTTATTACCAAACAACGGCCGAAGCAGCTCTCTATGCAACAAAACAAACAGGTTCATATTGACGCATGTTGCAGAGAAATTAAATGAGCGTGGCTTTGACAAAACATTTTGCTATACTTTTTTCATATGAAAATTTCCTAGTACTTGTTTCTTTATATATACATATGTGTATTTGCACAGTTGAATTGCGTTATCAAACTGATATGTGAACAATGAGAATTAAGCGTTTACAATAACATTTCCATATAAATTTTCTGTTATAGAAGCCTAATTAGCTTATTTAATAAACAAACAGGGCCATATTGACGCAAGTTGCAGAGAAATTAAATGAGCGTGGCTTTGACAAAACATTTTGCTATACTTTTTCATATGAAAATTTCCTAGTACTTGTTTCTTATATATACATATGTGTATTTGCACAGTTGAATTGCGTTATCAAACTGATATGTGAACAATGATAATTAAGCGTTTACAATAACATTTCCATATAAATTTTCTGTTATAGAAGCCTAATTAGCCTATTTAATAAACAAGCAGGTTCATATTGACGCATGTTGCAGAGAAATTAAATGAACGTGGCTTTGACAAAACATTTTGCTATACTTTTTCATATGAAAATTTCCTAGTATTTGTTTCTTTATATATACACATGTGTATTTGCACAGTTGAATTGCGTTATCAAACTGATATGTGAACAATGAGAATTAAACGTTTACAATAACATTTCCATATAAATTTTCTGTTATAGAAGCCTAATTAGCCTATTTAATAAACAAACAGGGTCATATTGACGCACGTTGCAGAGAAATTAAATGAGTGTGGCTTTGACAAAACATTTTGCTATACTTTTTCATATGAAAATTTCATATTACTTGTTTCTTTATATATACATATGTGTATTTGCACAGTTGAATTGCGTTATCAAACTGATATGTGAACAATGAGAATTAAGCGTTTACAATAACATTTCCATATAAATTTTCTGTTATAGAAGCCTAATTAGCCTATTTAATAAACAAACAGGTTCATATTTACACATATTGCAGAGAAATTAAATGAAAGTGGCTTTGACAAAACATTTTTCTATACTTTTTCATATGAAAATTTCCTAGTACTTGTTTCTTTATATATACATATGTATATTTGCACAGTTGAATTGTGTTATCAAATTGATACGTGAAAAATGAGAACTAAGCGTTTACAATAACATTTCCATATAAATTGTCTGTTATAGAAGCCTAATTAGCCTATTTAATAAACAAAGAGGTTCATATTGACGCACGTTGCAGAGAAATTAAATGAACGTGGCTTTGACAAAACATTTTGCTATACTTTTTCATATAGTACTTGTTTCTTTATATATACATATTTATATTTGCACAGTTGAATTGTGTTATCAAACTGATATGTGAACAATGAGAATTAAGCGTTTACAATAACATTTCCATATAAATTTTCTGTTATAGAAGCTTAATTAGCCTATTTAATAAATAACTTTAATGGTAATTTTAAATTAGTTAAAAAAATAGGTTCATATTGACGCATATTGCGGAGAAAGTAAATGAACGTGGATCTGACAAAACATTTTGTTATACTTTTTCCTAAGAAAATTTCCTAGCAATTGTTTGTTTATATATGCATATGTATATTTGCACAGTTGAATTGTGTTATCAAGTTGAATATGTACAATGATTAGCAAGCATTTGTAATAACATTTCCATATAAATTTTTTGTTATAAGAGCCTAATTAGCCTATTTAATTCATAACTTTAATGGAAATTTTTAATTAGTTAAACACACTAGTAACACAGAATTTCGAAAAATGTTTTTGGAACTAGTCAATAATTACAAACAAAGAAATTTCACACCTATTTATACAGACGGTTCGAAAGCAACAAACACAGCCTTCGCAGCTACCTCTTCGAATGGAAGTCTTATAACAGGAGGTGTTCTATCACCCCACTCGTCCGTATTTACTGCTGAAGCTTTTGCAATCTGCAAAGCTTTGGAGCATGCCATCAATCAAAAAGGAAAATTCGTTATTTGCTCTGACAGCCTCTCTTGCTTGAACGCAGTTAAAAATATACGAAACAGTACAGCTATCATTCGAAGAATCCGGGACTTTTGTATTAAATATAAGCAAAAAATCGCTTTGATCTGGGTTCCTGGCCATGTAGGGATCCCTGGCAATGAGCACGCAGATAACGCAGCGAAATATTTCGAATCAGCGCCAACCTTTCAACATGAACCTCATGACCAAAACGATCTCAAGAAAATGTTACGGCAACACACTCACGAAAAAAACCTTACAGAATGGAAAAATTTCGAACACAGATATGCCAACCTCAACCCCGATCGCAACAAAGTTATCTACCCTAGCAACATCACTCGCCTGCAATCAACCATCTTCACACGCCTAAGAATCGGACATACCCAAATAACACATCAATACATTCTCACCGGAATGGCACCACCTAGGTGTCCTTTCTGCGGCAACAGCTTGTCCATCGACCACATTTTCAACAGTTGTTTGGCTTTAGAGAGTATTAGAAACAAACACCTCATCACTGACCAGTATCTAAAACTATTAAGTACACCATCTTATGATAATATTTTAAGGATATATAATTTTCTTGTAGAATGTAATTTGCAGAATAGAATATAGTTTTTCATCTTTAAGTATTTAAATTCGGAGCCGATGGCCACCGTTGCTTGTGCTCCTATACATAATTAGGTTAGATATTTTCTATATTTTTCCTAATAAACAATAATAATAATAATAATTAGTTAAACAAACAGGTTCATATTTACGCATATTGCAGAGAAATTAAATATACTTTTTCATATAGTACTTGTTTCTTTATGTATACATATGCATAGTTGAATTGTGTTATCAAACTGATACGTGAACAATGAGAACCAAGCGTTTACAATAACATTTCCATATAAATTTTCTGTTATAGAAGCCTAATTAGCCTATTTAATAAACAAACAGGTTCATATTGACGCACGTTGCAGAGAAATTAAATGAGCGTGGCTTTGACAAAACAATTTGCTATACTTTTTCATATAGTACTTGTTTCTTTATATATACATATGTATATTTGCACAGTTGAATTGTGTTATCAAAGTGATATGTGAACAATGAGAACTAAGTGTTTACAATAACATTTCCATATAAATTTTCTGTTACAGAAGCCTAATTAGCCTATTTAGTAAACAAACAGGTTCATATTGACGCACGTTGCAGAGAAGTTAAATGAACGTGGCTTTGACAAAACATTTTGCTATACTTTTTCATATGAAAATTTCTTAGTACTTGTTTCTTTATATATACATATGTGTATTTGCACAGTTGAATTGCGTTATCAAACTGATATGTGAACAATGAGAACTAAGCGTTTACAATAACATTTCCATATAAATTTTCTGTTATAGAAGCCTAATTAGCCTATTTAATAAACAAACAGGGTCATATTGACGCACGTTGCAGAGAAATTAAATGAGCGTGGCTTTGACAAAACATTTTGCTATACTTTTTCATATGAAAATTTCATAGTACTTGTTTCTTTATATATACATACATATGTGTATTTGCACAGTTGAATTGTGTTATCAAATTGATATGTGAACAATGAGAGTTAAGCGTTTACAATAACATTTGCATATAAATTTTCTGTTATAGAAGCCTAATTAGCCTATTTAATAAACAAACCGGTTCATATTGACGCACGTTGCAGAGAAGTTAAATGAACGTGGCTTTGACAAAACAATTTGCTATACTTTTTCATATAGTACTTGTTTCTTTATATATACATATGTGTATTTGCACAGTTGAATTGCGTTATCAAACTGATATGTGAACAATGAGAATTAAGCGTTTACAATAACATTTCCATATAAATTTTCTGTTATAGAAGCCTAATTAGCCTATTTAATAAACAAGCAGGTTCATATTGACGCATGTTGCAGAGAAATTAAATGAACGTGGCCTTGACAAAACATTTTGCTATACTTTTTCATATAAAAATTTCCTAGTATTTGTTTCTTTATATATACATATGTGTATTTGCACAGTTGAATTGCGTTATCAAACTGATATGTGAACAATGAGAATTAAGCGTTTACAATTACATTTCCATATAAACTTTCTGTTATAAAAGCCTAATTAGCTTATTTAATAAACACACAGGGTCATATTGACGCACGTTGCAGAGAAATTAAATGAGCGTGGCTTTGACAAAACATTTTGCTATACTCTTTCATATGAAAATTTCCTAGTACTTGTTTCTTTATATATACATACATATGTGTATTTGCACAGTTGAATTGTGTTATCAAATTGATATGTGAACAATGAGAGCTAAGCGTTTACAATAACATTTGCATATAAATTTTCTGTTATAGAAGCCTAATTAGCCTATTTAATAAACAAACAGGTTCATATTGACGCATATTGCAGAGAAATTAAATGAACGTGGCCTTGACAAAACATTTTGCTATACTTTTTCATATGAAAATTTCCTAGTATTTGTTTCTTTATATATACATATGTGTATTTGCACAGTTGAATTGCGTTATCAAACTGATATGTGAACAATGAGAATTAAGCGTTTACAATAACATTTCCATATACATTTTTTGTTATAGAAGCCTAATTAGCCTATTTAATAAATAAATTTAATGGAAATTTTTAATTAGTTAAACAAACAGGTTCATATTGACGAATATTGCAGAGAAATTAAATGAACGTTAGAAGCAGGTTCATATTGACGCATTTTGCAGAGAAATTAAATGAACGTGGCTTTGACAAAACATTTTGCTATACTTTTTCATATGAAAATTTCCTAGTACTTGTTTCTTTATATATACATATGTGTATTTGCACAGTTGAATTGTGTTATCAAATTGATATGTGAACAATGAGAATTAAGCGTTTACAATAATATTTCCATATAAATTTTCTGTTATAGGAGCCTAATTAGCCTATTTAATAAACAAACCGGTTCATCATTAGGATTCCTTTCGAAAATCGTCAATTTAGAAATTAAAGAAGCAAATATAAGCATCAAAATTATTACAAATACTATAAGACAGGCAGAGAAAATATTACGTAATAGACTGGGAGAAGCAGATTTTGAAAAAGTATTGAAAAATCATAATAAATTTTCCAAAACTATTGCCGCTAATACTCAAAAAACACATGAGAACAAGCTGAAAACGCAAGTTTGGAAAAATATTAGTAAATTTGGCATCAGATACAATGAGAAGTGGTTCATAAACAAAACTAGTATCGATGTACCACAAGAGTCACGCTTGTTACTTGTCTCTTGGAAACAAGTTTGCACTGCCCGTATCAAGGAAGACTTTCCCCGATACATATCGTTGCCGATTTAGAACAAGGTATACTAGAAATTGACGATGAAAGAGAAAAAGATATGGCTAGAAGTAATCTCGCTGCAAAAATTAACACGTACCAAAACAAACTCAGAAACAATGCAAAGGAAAAATTTTTACTAAAGATATACGCCGACACCCAAAAATTCATTAGCCAACACAAACATGACATAATAGTAACAAAGGCAGACAAAGGCAACAAAACTGTATTAATGTATAAAAAAGACTATGAACAGAAAATGGGGCAGTTGTTAAATGACAAGCAAACGTACAAAACTATAAGAAGTGATCCCACCCAAAAGTTACTGCGGAAAAATAATTTAATTATAAATGACCTGTTTAAACGGAAAAAAATCAGCGTAAAAGAGAAATACAAATTCACATCATCAGCCGCCAACGCACCGAGATTGTACGGACTTCCTAAGACACATAAACCAAACTTACCTCTTAAACCAATTTCCTCGTCCGCGAACGTACCTTGTTTCAGTTTATCTAAATATATTGGAAATATTTTAAAAAATATAGTATCGGAAGATTACAACCTAAAAAACTATTTTCAAGTTAGAAATCAAATAGAGAACATTCATATTCTAGACGACGAAATGCTAATCTCTTTTGATGTTATATCCTTATTCACCAACATTTCAATACACCTAGCCATACGCACCATCATACAAAAATGGAATAAATTAGAAGAGCATACAAATATTGAAAGAAAGCAATTCCAGAAGATTCTTGAATTTTGTCTTCAGGACAAGAACTATTTTACATACAATAATACTTTTTACCATCAAATTTATGGTATGCCCATGGGTAACCCATTATCCTCAACGATAGCTGATATCGTACTTGACAAAATTTTGGACGACAGCTTAGCTGAATTGAAAGGCAAAAACATACGTGTAAAATACATAAAAAAATATGTAGATGACATATTTGCAATAGTAAAGATAAAGGACGTGGAAGACATACTGAATACTCTAAACGCGCAGCATACCAAACTACAGTTTACGAAAGAAGAAGAGAACAATGGCAAGATTGCCTTCCTAGAGGTAGAGATACATCGGAGAAATAGAAAGATTGCATTGAATTGGCATGCAAAAACTATTGCATCGGGTAGAATAATAAACTACCACTCAAACCATCCATGGAAACAAAAAACAAATACTGCAATTAGCCTAATTCGGAAAATGAAGATTCTTAGCGACAATGAATTTACAGCAGAAAATGATGAAAAAATAAAAAATATTCTTTTCAAAAATAGCTACCCGGCTGCATTCGTAAAACGGCTCATGGAAGCGACAGTAAATAATATTAAAAGTTCGAATAACAACGAAAATACACAGCAAGAGAATTCAACAACAAGAGAATATATTGGCGTTACATACGTACCAGGGTTGACAAACAATCAAACACTAAAAAGAATTGTAGAAAAGGAAAAGATAAGTTATGCTCTCAAACCACATAGCATAGCAGAATAAGGTGGTATATGAAATAAAGTGTAAAGGCAATGAAAATGATGAATGCAACAAGAGCTACGTTGGCACTACAAAAAGAGCGTTGGGTATAAGACTACATGAACATGAAATTGACGCCAAAAATAAAAAGGATACAACAGCACTTGCAAAACACCTGACAAGCAACAATCACACAGCTGATTTCACCAACGCTAAAATATTGGAAAAAGAAAAACGACGACTAACACTGGAAACCTTACGTATACAACAACAGCTGAGAAACGTCATAAACAACACAAATAGTGCATATACTGCGGTGATAAAATAAAATTAATAAACTTGACTCAAAAAGGAAAAGAACTGTGTTATTAAGTGTGTTTATAACTAATTGCTATTTTCATGTTTATTGTTAATAAAAACAGAATACCCTGAGGATGGCGCTGTCGCGTCGAAACGCGTAGGTATGAAAAAACAATAAATTTTGTTTTATTACCAAACAACGGCCGAAGCAGCTCTCTATGCAACAAAACAAACAGGTTCATATTGACGCATGTTGCAGAGAAATTAAATGAGCGTGGCTTTGACAAAACATTTTGCTATACTTTTTCATATGAAAATTTCCTAGTACTTGTTTCTTTATATATACATATGTGTATTTGCACAGTTGAATTGCGTTATCAAACTGATATGTGAACAATGAGAATTAAGCGTTTACAATAACATTTCCATATAAATTTTCTGTTATAGAAGCCTAATTAGCTTATTTAATAAACAAACAGGGCCATATTGACGCAAGTTGCAGAGAAATTAAATGAGCGTGGCTTTGACAAAACATTTTGCTATACTTTTTCATATGAAAATTTCCTAGTACTTGTTTCTTATATATACATATGTGTATTTGCACAGTTGAATTGCGTTATCAAACTGATATGTGAACAATGATAATTAAGCGTTTACAATAACATTTCCATATAAATTTTCTGTTATAGAAGCCTAATTAGCCTATTTAATAAACAAGCAGGTTCATATTGACGCATGTTGCAGAGAAATTAAATGAACGTGGCTTTGACAAAACATTTTGCTATACTTTTTCATATGAAAATTTCCTAATATTTGTTTCTTTATATATACACATGTGTATTTGCACAGTTGAATTGCGTTATCAAACTGATATGTGAACAATGAGAATTAAGCGTTTACAATAACATTTCCATATAAATTTTCTGTTATAGAAGCCTAATTAGCCTATTTAATAAACAAACAGGGTCATATTGACGCACGTTGCAGAGAAATTAAATGAGTGTGGCTTTGACAAAACATTTTGCTATACTTTTTCATATGAAAATTTCATATTACTTGTTTCTTTATATATACATATGTGTATTTGCACAGTTGAATTGCGTTATCAAACTGATATGTGAACAATGAGAATTAAGCGTTTACAATAACATTTCCATATAAATTTTCTGTTATAGAAGCCTAATTAGCCTATTTAATAAACAAACAGGTTCATATTTACACATATTGCAGAGAAATTAAATGAAAGTGGCTTTGACAAAACATTTTTCTATACTTTTTCATATGAAAATTTCCTAGTACTTGTTTCTTTATATATACATATGTATATTTGCACAGTTGAATTGTGTTATCAAATTGATACGTGAAAAATGAGAACTAAGCGTTTACAATAACATTTCCATATAAATTGTCTGTTATAGAAGCCTAATTAGCCTATTTAATAAACAAAGAGGTTCATATTGACGCACGTTGCAGAGAAATTAAATGAACGTGGCTTTGACAAAACATTTTGCTATACTTTTTCATATAGTACTTGTTTCTTTATATATACATATGTATATTTGCACAGTTGAATTGTGTTATCAAATTGATATGTGAACAATGAGAGTTAAATGTTTACAATAACATTTCCAATTTTCTGTTATAGAAGCCTAATTAGCATATTTAATAAACAAACAGGTTCATATTGACGCACGTTGCAGAGAAATTAAATGAACGTGGCTTTGACAAAACATTTTGCTATACTTTTTCATATAGTACTTGTTTCTTTATATATACATATGTATATTTGCACAGCTGAATCCTGTTATCAAACTGATATGTGAACAATGAGGATTAAGCGTTTACAATAACATTTCCATATAAATTTTCTGTTATAGATGCCTAATTAGCCTATTTAATAAATAACTTTAATGGTAATTTTTAATTAGTTAAACAAACAGATTCATATTTACGCATATTGCAGAGAAATTAAATGAAAGTGGCTTTGACAAAACATTTTGCTATACTTTTTCATATGAAAATTTCCTAGTACTTGTTTCTTTATATATACATATTTGTATTTCCACAGTTGAATTGTGTTATTAAATTGATATGTGAACAATGAGAATTAAGCATTTACAATAACATTTCCATATAAATTTTCTGTTATAGAAGCCTAATTAGGCTCTTTAATAAATAACTTTAATGAAAATTTTTAATTAGTTAAACAAACAGGTTCATATTTACGCATATTGCAGAGAAATTAAATGAAAGTGGATTTGACAAAACATTTTTCTATACTTTTTCATATGAAAATTTCCTAGTACTTGTTTCTTTATATATACATATGTATATTTGCACAGCTGAATTGTGTATTCAAATTGTTATGTGAACAATGAGAACTAAGCGTTTACAATAACATTTCCATATAAATTTTCTGTTATAGAAGCCTAATTAGCCTATTTAATAAACAAACAGGTTCATATTGACGCACGTTGCAGAGAAATTAAATGAACGTGGCTTTGACAAAACATTTTGCTATACTTTTTCATATAGTACTTGTTTCTTTATATATACATATTTATATTTGCACAGTTGAATTGTGTTATCAAACTGATATGTGAACAATGAGAATTAAGCGTTTACAATAACATTTCCATATAAATTTTCTGTTATAGAAGCTTAATTAGCCTATTTAATAAATAACTTTAATGGTAATTTTTAATTAGTTAAACAAACAGGTTCATATTTACGCATATTGCAGAGAAATTAAATATACTTTTTCATATAGTACTTGTTTCTTTATGTATACATATGTATATATGCACAGTTGAATTGTGTTATCAAACTGATACGTGAACAATGAGAACCAAGCGTTTACAATAACATTTCCATATAAATTTTCTGTTATAGAAGCCTAATTAGCCTATTTAATAAACAAACAGGTTCATATTGACGCACGTTGCAGAGAAATTAAATGAACGTGGCTTTGACAAAACAATTTGCTATACTTTTTCATATAGTACTTGTTTCTTTATATATACATATGTCTATTTGCACAGTTGAATTGTGTTATCAAAGTGATATTTGAACAATGAGAACTAAGTGTTTACAATAACATTTCCATATAAATTTTCTGTTACAGAAGCCTAATTAGCCTATTTAGTAAACAAACAGGTTCATATTGACGCACGTTGCAGAGAAATTAAATGAACGTGGCTTTGACAAAACATTTTGCTATACTTTTTCATATGAAAATTTCTTAGTACTTGTTTCTTTATATATACATATGTGTATTTGCACAGTTGAATTGCGTTATCAAACTGATATGTGAACAATGAGAACTAAGCGTTTACAATAACATTTCCATATAAATTTTCTGTTATAGAAGCCTAATTAGCCTATTTAATAAACAAACAGGGTCATATTGACGCACGTTGCAGAGAAATTAAATGAGCGTGGCTTTGACAAAACATTTTGCTATACTTTTTCATATGAAAATTTCATAGTACTTGTTTCTTTATATATACATATGTGTATTTGCACAGTTGAATTGCGTTATCAAACTGATATGTGAACAATGAGAATTAAGCGTTTACAATAACATTTCCATATAAATTTTTTGTTATAGAAGCCTAATTAGCCTATTTAATAAACAAGCAGGTTCATATTGACGCATGTTGCAGAGAAATTAAATGAACGTGGCCTTGACAAAACATTTTGCTATACTTTTTCATATGAAAATTTCCTAGTATTTGTTTCTTTATATATACATATGTGTATTTGCACAGTTGAATTGCGTTATCAAACTGATATGTGAACAATGAGAATTAAGCGGTTACAATAACATTTCCATATAAACTTTCTGTTATAGAAGCCTAATTAGCTTATTTAATAAACAAACAGGTTCGTATTGACGCACGTTGCAGAGAAATTAAATGAACGTGGCTTTGACAAAACATTTTGCTATACTTTTTCATATAGTACTTGTTTCTTTATATATACATATGTATATTTGCACAGCTGAATCCTGTTATCAAACTGATATGTGAACAATGAGGATTAAGCGTTTACAATAACATTTCCATATAAATTTTCTGTTATAGATGCCTAATTAGCCTATTTAATAAATAACTTTAATGGTAATTTTTAATTAGTTAAACAAACAGATTCATATTTACGCATATTGCAGAGAAATTAAATGAAAGTGGCTTTGACAAAACATTTTGCTATACTTTTTCATATGAAAATTTCCTAGTACTTGTTTCTTTATATATACATATTTGTATTTCCACAGTTGAATTGTGTTATCAAATTGATATGTGAACAATGAGAATTAAGCATTTACAATAACATTTCCATATAAATTTTCTGTTATAGAAGCCTAATTAGCCTCTTTAATAAATAACTTTAATGAAAATTTTTAATTAGTTAAACAAACAGGTTCATATTTACGCATATTGCAGAGAAATTAAATGAAAGTGGATTTGACAAAACATTTTTCTATACTTTTTCATATGAAAATTTCTTAGTACTTGTTTCTTTATATATACATATGTATATTTGCACAGCTGAATTGTGTATTCAAATTGTTATGTGAACAATGAGAACTAAGCGTTTACAATAACATTTCCATATAAATTGTCTGTTATAGAAGCCTAATTAACCTATTTAATAAACAAACAGGTTCATATTGACGCACGTTGCAGAGAAATTAAATGAACGTGGCTTTGACAAAATATTTTGCTATACTTTTTCATATAGTACTTGTTTCTTTATATATACATATTTATATTTGCACAGTTGAATTGTGTTATCAAACTGATATGTGAACAATGAGAATTAAGCGTTTACAATAACATTTCCATATAAATTTTCTGTTATAGAAGCTTAATTAGCCTATTTAATAAATAACTTTAATGGTAATTTTTAATTAGTTAAACAAACAGGTTCATATTTACGCATATTGCAGAGAAATTAAATATACTTTTTCATATAGTACTTGTTTCTTTATGTATACATATGTATATATGCACAGTTGAATTGTGTTATCAAACTGATACGTGAACAATGAGAACCAAGCGTTTACAATAACATTTCCATATAAATTTTCTGTTATAGAATCCTAATTAGCCTATTTAATAAACAAACAGGTTCATATTGACGCACGTTGCAGAGAAATTAAATGAACGTGGCTTTGACAAAACAATTTGCTATACTTTTTCATATAGTACTTGTTTCTTTATATATACATATGTCTATTTGCACAGTTGAATTGTGTTATCAAAGTGATATGTGAACAATTCGAACTAAGTGTTTACAATAACATTTCCATATAAATTTTCTGTTACAGAAGCCTAATTAGCCTATTTAGTAAACAAACAGGTTCATATTGACGCACGTTGCAGAGAAATTAAATGAACGTGGCTTTGACAAAACATTTTGCTATACTTTTTCATATGAAAATTTCTTAGTACTTGTTTCTTTATATATACATATGTGTATTTGCACAGTTGAATTGCGTTATCAAACTGATATGTGAACAATGAGAACTAAGCGTTTACAATAACATTTCCATATAAATTTTCTGTTATAGAAGCCTAATTAGCCTATTTAATAAACAAACAGGGTCATATTGACGCACGTTGCAGAGAAATTAAATGAGCGTGGCTTTGACAAAACATTTTGCTATACTTTTTCATATGAAAATTTCATAGTACTTGTTTCTTTATATATACATATGTGTATTTGCACAGTTGAATTGCGTTATCAAACTGATATGTGAACAATGAGAATTAAGCGTTTACAATAACATTTCCATATAAATTTTCTGTTATAGAAGCCTAATTAGCCTATTTAATAAACAAGCAGGTTCATATTGACGCATGTTGCAGAGAAATTAAATGAACGTGGCCTTGACAAAACATTTTGCTATACTTTTTCATATGAAAATTTCCTAGTATTTGTTTCTTTATATATACATATGTGTATTTGCACAGTTGAATTGCGTTATCAAACTGATATGTGAACAATGAGAATTAAGCGTTTACAATAACATTTCCATATAAACTTTCTGTTATAGAACCCTAATTAGCTTATTTAATAAACAAACAGGGTCATATTGACGCACGTTGCAGAGAAATTAAATGAGCGTGGCTTTGACAAAACATTTTGCTATACTTTTTCATATGAAAATTTCCTAGTACTTGTTTCTTTATATATACATACATATGTGTATTTGCACAGTTGAATTGTGTTATCAAATTGATATGTGAACAATGAGAGTTAAGCGTTTACAATAACATTTGCATATAAATTTTCTGTTATAGAAGCCTAATTAGCCTATTTAATAAACAAACAGGTTCATATTGACGCATATTGCAGAGAAATTAAATGAACGTGGCCTTGACAAAACATTTTGCTATACTTTTTCATATGAAAATTTCCTAGTATTTGTTTCTTTATATATACATATGTGTATTTGCACAGTTGAATTGCGTTATCAAACTGATATGTGAACAATGAGAATTAAGCGTTTACAATAACATTTCCATATAAATTTTTTGTTATAGAAGCCTAATTAGCCTATTTAATAAATAAATTTAATGGAAATTTTTAATTAGTTAAACAAACAGGTTCATATTGACGAATATTGCAGAGAAATTAAATGAACGTTACAAGCAGGTTCATATTGACGCATTTTGCAGAGAAATTAAATGAACGTGGCTTTGACAAAACATTTTGCTATACTTTTTCATATGAAAATTTCCTAGTACTTGTTTCTTTATATATACATATGTGTATTTGCACAGTTGAATTGTGTTATCAAATTGATATGTGAACAATGAGAATTAAGCGTTTACAATAATATTTCCATATAAATTTTCTGTTATAGAAGCCTAATTAGCCTATTTAATAAACAAACCGGTTCATCATTAGGATTCCTTTCGAAAATCGTCAATTTAGAAATTAAAGAAGCAAATATAAGCATCAAAATTATTACAAATACTATAAGACAGGTAGAGAAAATATTACGTAATAGACTGGGAGAAGCAGATTTTGAAAAAGTATTGAAAAATCATAATAAATTTTCCAAAACTATTGCCGCTAATACTCAAAAAACACACGAGAACAAGCTGAAAACGCAAGTTTGGAAAAATATTAGTAAATTTGGCATCAGATACAATGAGAAGTGGTTCATAAATAAAACTAGCATCGATGTACCACAAGAGTCACGCTTGTTACTTGTCTCTTGGAAACAAGTTTGCACTGCCCGTATCAAGGAAGACTTTCCCCGATACATATCGTTGCCGATTTAGAACAAGGTATACTAGAAATTGACGATGAAAGAGAAAAAGATATGGCTAGAAGTAATCTCGCTGCAAAAATTAACACATACCAAAACAAACTCAGAAACAATGCAAAGGAAAAATGTTTACTAAAGATATACGCCGACACCCAAAAATTCATTAGCCAACACAAACATGACATAATAGTAACAAAGGCAGACAAAGGCAACAAAACTGTATTAATGTATAAAAAAGACTATGAACAGAAAATGGGGCAGTTGTTAAATGACAAGCAAACGTACAAAACTATAAGAAGTGATCCCACCCAAAAGTTACTGCGGAAAAATAATTTAATTATAAATGACCTGTTTAAACGGAAAAAAATCAGCGTAAAAGAGAAATACAAATTCACATCATCAGCCGCCAACGCACCGAGATTGTACGGACTTCCTAAGACACATAAACCAAACTTACCTCTTAAACCAATTTCCTCGTCCGCGAACGTACCTTGTTTCAGTTTATCTAAATATATTGGAAATATTTAAAAAAATATAGTATCGGAAGATTACAACCTAAAAAACTCTTTTCAAGTTAGAAATCAAATAGAGAACATTCATATTCTAGACGACGAAATGCTAATCTCTTTTGATGTTATATCCTTATTCACCAACATTCCAATACACCTAGCCATACGCACCATCATACAAAAATGGAATAAATTAGAAGAGCATACAAATATTGAAAGAAAGCAATTCCAGAAGATTCTTGAATTTTGTCTTCAGGACAAGAACTATTTTACATACAATAATACTTTTTACCATCAAATTTATGGTATGCCCATGGGTAACCCATTATCCTCAACGATAGCTGATATCGTACTTGACAAAATTTTGGACGACAGCTTAGCTGAATTGAAAGGCAAAAACATACGTGTAAAATACATAAAAAAATATGTAGATGACATATTTGCAATAGTAAAGATAAAGGACGTGGAAGACATACTGAATACTCTAAACGCGCAGCATACCAAACTACAGTTTACGAAAGAAGAAGAGAACAATGGCAAGATTGCCTTCCTAGAGGTAGAGATACATCGGAGAAATAGAAAGATTGCATTGAATTGGCATGCAAAAACTATTGCATCGGGTAGAATAATAAACTACCACTCAAACCATCCATGGAAACAAAAAACAAATACTGCAATTAGCCTAATTCGGAAAATGAAGATTCTAAGCGACAATGAATTTACAGCAGAAAATGATGAAAAAATAAAAAATATCCTTTTCAAAAATAGCTACCCGGCTGCATTCGTAAAACGGCTCATGGAAGCGACAGTAAATAATATTAAAAGTTCGAATAACAACGAAAATACACAGCAAGAGAATTCAACAACAAGAGAATATATTGGCGTTACATACGTACCAGGGTTGACAAACAATCAAACACTAAAAAGAATTGTAGAAAAGGAAAAGATAAGTTATGCTCTCAAACCACATAGCATAGCAGAATAAGGTGGTATATGAAATAAAGTGTAAAGGCAATGAAAATGATGAATGCAACAAGAGCTACGTTGGCACTACAAAAAGAGCGTTGGGTATAAGACTACATGAACATGAAATTGACGCCAAAAATAAAAAGGATACAACAGCACTTGCAAAACACCTGACAAGCAACAATCACACAGCTGATTTCACCAACGCTAAAATATTGGAAAAAGAAAAACGACGACTAACACTGGAAACCTTACGTATACAACAACAGCTGAGAAACGTCATAAACAACACAAATAGTGCATATACTGCGGTATCTCTCTATGCAACAAAACAAACAGGTTCATATTGACGCATGTTGCAGAGAAATTAAATGAACGTGGCTTTGACAAAACATTTTGCTATACTTTTTCATATGAAAATTTCCTAGTACTTGTTTGCTTATATATACATATGTGGATTTGCACAGTTGAATTGTGTTATCAAATTGATATGTGAACAGTGAGAATTAAGCGTTTACAATAACAATTACATATACATTTTCTGTTATTTTATTATTTATTTATTTATTATTTAAAGTCGACGACAAACTATGGTCGACTGCATAATATAAAAGATGTATAAATATACAACTCAAAAGATAAAATTTAAGATATATCGAGATTTCAACAATGTTATATTACAAACAAAGATATATTAATGAACATTACTCTTTAATTTCAGAATATAATAATAATAAGAAATATGAGCAGAAATAAGATCTTATACCGATATCTAATACTGGCGGGATGCAGTGGATTCCAATCTTCCTGTTGGAATACAACAAGATTCCAATCAACATGTCATGGGAATCCGGCAGTGCTAAGAGCAGTGTAATGAGGATACGCCATCACAAGGCATAAAAAAGTAACATGACCTCTGTTGTTGGAATGCACCGGCGTACTATCTATTACATAAGGTTTCAATGCTGGCTTCACTCGGTGAAATGTCATATGCTTACATTTAGAGCAATTTAAAGCTAGTAAATTTGTTGGGCACCAACATTGGAACGAGTCCAAGTCGGCCTGAAGAAGATCCAAGGAACTCAAATCGGTAGGACAGTAAGTGTAGCAAGGTTGTACATCATCCGCATACATTATAGTATGGGAGTATAATATTGTCTGTGGCAAGTCATTAATGAAAAGGGCAAAGAGCAAAGGGCCTAGATGACTTCCCTGGGGTACGCGGGAGGAAACTCCGAACGATTCCGACAGATTGCACTTGAACAGGACTTTTTGGGTCCGGTTAGAAAGAAAGCTTTTCAGCCACATTAATAGGTGAAACGGAAAGCCCAGTAAATCAAGCTTATGAATAAGTAACGCATGGTTGACGGTATCAAATGCTTTGCTGAGGTCCGTGTAGATGAGATCCGTTTGCTTGTTGGCTAAAAATCCATCCATAACTATAGAGGGGAATACAAGCAAATTTGTAGTGGTTGACCTTTGACGAATGAAACCATGTTGGCATGGAGATAAAAGACTAGAACACTGATATTGGAGGTGACTGGTAACAATCTGTTCAAAGACTTTAGGAATGACTGAAAGTTTAGCAATACCCCTTTAGTTTTCAACTTTTGACCTACTTCCTTTTTTATGCAGGGGTATAATAAAAGAATGTTTCCAAAGTGCCGGGAATGACGCAGATCCCAGAGATAGCTCAAATAATTTTAAAATTGGTTCATACATGTTTTCGGCGCAGTACCTAAGCACGCAACTAGGAACACTGTCCGGTCCCGGAGAAAAGGTGGGCTTCAAAGATTGAAGACTCTGAAGAACAATATTACCATCAATAGCAGGATTCCTAATGGAATACGAGCTATCTAAGCGATAGGGATATTGACCGGAATGAAAACCACTGGACGAATAAGTGGACTTAAAGATCTCAGAAAATAGTTCAGCAACGTCGTCATCAGTGCAACCTTTTTTACCTCCAAAGGTTAATGAGGAAGGATACCCAGAAGTTTTCCGATTTGAATTTACGAAACTGTAAAACTTTTTTGGATTTCTAAAAAATTGGGCTTTACAACAACTCAAGTAATTTTTATAACAAAGCTGATTAAGACGGTGAAATTTAGAACGAGCCATTACATATTTAGAGAGGTCTGCAGATGCTCCAGATTTCTTGAATCTCTTATAAAGCCTAGAGTTAATGTTATTAAGTCTGATAAGTTGCCTTGAAAACCAAAGGGGCTTATTCGAACATAGGGTATAGCGAGTAGGAATGCAGGTATCAAAGAAGCCATCAAGCGTACTTTAAAATATAGAGATAGCCGAATCGACATCAGTGCAAGCATAGAGATTCGACCAATCATGGGAAGCCAACAGATAATTGAGCATAATGAAATTCGCTTTGTAGAAGCATCTAGATCGGGGACTTGAATCCTACGGGGTAGGCTGATATCAAGTGATATCTCTAGCGCAGGGTGAAGAGGGTCTTCTGGAAGGGATAAAGGTGGAATTTGCGTAAGGGCAGTACCCACCGAGCCATCCACAAATACTAAATCCAGCATTTTATTTCCACTATTTGGAACATTTTTAATCTGTAAAAGAGATCAGTCTAACAAGCAATTGAGAAACTCATGTTGAGCAGTGGGAGTTAAAAAGTTTGAATCACTTATATTAACCTAACTAACTGTTGGCAAGTTAAAGTCACCAACAACAACAATTCGATCGTTATCTCCCAACTGCGAATGCAAATCGCAGATGGCCGAGCTATGACCAGCATAAACATCCATATCCGAACGAGGTGGTATATACGAACAGCAAACAATTACGCTATTGCTACCGAATGAAAGCCTAACTGCTATGAATTCGATATGAGAGATATTGTCCAGCGAAATCAACTCAGACGATAGGTTAGATTCAACAGCAATAAGGACACCTCCCGCTCTAGAGATGCGATCACGCCGATAAACAGCATATTTATTTGAAAAAACCTCACAATTGTAATTATCAGGCTTTAGCCAGGTCTCCGTAAAAGCTACAACTTGTGCAGAAAAGTTGAAAGATTTAAGGAAGAATGGAACAAGTTTTGATCGTAAACCACGAACATTTTGGTAATTAATGAGAAGACGGGACAGATCAGCAATTACCTTTGTGTTGTTATTACTGTGTTCGTCATACCGTTTTTTGACTGTAATAAAACAGGTTCGGCCCTCGCTTTCTTGTGAACAAGTGTACCACAGTATGCTTAGGCCAAAAAGAGGAATCAAGTACCTTATCGAAATATTCATCTGAAAGGGATATTTTAAATGAGGAGATGTCTCTCTCATATTTAAAGTTAAATTTACACACATTGATGCTACTAGTTGGTGCAACACCAAGTTTAGAGCAAACGTAATGAGCAATATCATTTTCGGTAAGCGAGGCGTGTGATCGGGACACAAATACAGCCCTACGAGGTGGCACGGCAGTCACCTGCAAAGGGGTAGCGGATAGCGCATCAGAGAGCTGGGAAGGTGCGGGCGTTATAGAACAGTTGACAGAAAACGTATTGCTTGACCTAGCGTTGGTTATCGAGCCCGTCAAAGAAGTACTATTTTTTTCAGGTACACTTGTATCGCTAGCAACAACCCCAGTATCGGTAACTGTTATTGTTGGAGCTAAAGATACCGGTGGAGGTGTAGGATGAATTGGGGAGTCCAGCGAAATCAACATTGGTAACGTAGAATAAACAGCCGCAAAGGTACCACTATTAGTTCGTGCATCGTTTAATTTGCCAGAGATCGTCTCACTGGAAGTCTCGACACAGCCTTGTGGAGATTCTTGTGGAGATTCCTGAGCTGCATTGTTCATAACGTCTTTGGTAAGCCTGTTCGTATCAGTCAACGCGGTTGAAGGGACATTCGTAGGAAGACAGCTTTGCCCCTGACTCGAAGACAAGTTGGAATCATTGTTGGGCATACAGTTCTTACGTTTTGGGGATTCAGATATCACTTTCAATTTTTTAAAGTGAAACCCAATAAAAATGTTGAACTCTTTCTGAGTCTGCCTCATAAAAGCTCGCATGTCATTTTCTACGGAACGACAATCATGACATGTCCAGTTCAATTGTGTTATCAAATTGATATGTGAACAATGAGAATTAAGCGTTTACAATAACATTGCCATATAAATTTTCTGTTATAGAAGCCGAATTAGCCTATTTAAAAAACAAACATGTTCATATTGACGCATGTTGCAGAGAAATTAAATGAACGTGGCTTTGACAAAACATTTTGCTATACTTTTTCATATGAAAATTTCCTAGTACTTGTTTCTTTATATATACATATTGTAACGAATTTACTGCAAATCCTCTTATTTGCCCTTTTGCTAAGTTCGTATCACTAAACTGTTGAATAAATAACTCCGATATTGAACAATGGAAAAAGTACTTCACGATAACACTTTTACTTTGCAACTAGCTGGCTTAATAACCAAACTGATAGCTTAAATGAAACTGACTTTCAAAATAATACTGCTATTGCTCGCTAGATAGCGTCTTAGTTGAAACTGCTTGATAGCTCAAATCAAACTGAATTCCAGCGCCTCTACATTTGCTGCCTTTTATACTCTCTGATTTCAACGTTCGCATCTTCTAGGCGCTTCCAGAATCTACTAGTTGCCATCAGCTCTCAAAATTCTCAGCTGTAACTACAATTGCACGATTTTATAGCTTCTCTCATTGCATACTTTCAGGAGTATCTCAGATATTATACATGTAGTTGTGCCTTGCTTCTCAGCTGCGTGTACCTACATATGTGTATACATAATGATTGATTCGTTTATGTAGATACAAGTGACTGTCTGCTTTATTGTTGTTGTGACTTCATTTACTTAGCATCAGACTAGGGATGTGAGTATCACTTAGTGTCACTCATAATTGCCACACTGCCCTCCAGCTAAGTCTGATCGTCCCGATCAGACAAATCTTTCGATCTAAACGCTGCTAGCATCGCCAAATGTACCACTCTTCTATTCGTGGTTTCCCAATTGCTTGTATGCGGTAGATGACATCACTGATCGTCTTCACAACTCTGCACGGGCCTTCCCAACTGCACCGATATTTGGATGGAACACCTTTCCACTGGTGAGGGTTGTATAGCAGTACCAAATCTCCCTCTCGGAAACCTTCCGAACTATTTTCCTTGTCGTACCTGTGTTTCACCTTACTACTCATTATCCTGGATCGTTCCCTCTCACTCTGTTGCTGGGCCAATGAACTACTTCGTAGAGCTTGCGCTTGACGGATTGGCTTCGCATATTCAGTATCGTTCCCACTTTTCACAACAGTAGTGCGCTCTGGCTTGAAACTACCCTCGCATTCTTTCTGGGAAATTCGTTGCTTCCGTTTTGTGCGTCCATTAGGTTTTGTCAATGCCAGTGTTTCTCTCGCAGGTACCTTCGGTTTTGATTTGTTTGGCCCATTCGTTCCATCAACCCTTGCCCGACCTGCTGCCTTTGACTTTTGCGTTTTTTGTTGAATCCCTTTCACCAGCACTCGATTACTGCTGAACCCTTCTTCCAAGTTAAGTTTCACATCCTGGTTTTCATAGCGCATAATCTTTCTTGGCATATCGATCCTGATGTCATGGTTAACTAAGAAGTCCACTCCCAATATGACTTCATCAACGATCTCCGCCACAACGAATTTGTGTAGAACCATGACCTTCCCAATTAGGACTTCACATATCACTTCTCCCTGGACTTGGTTATACTCGCCTGTTACCGTACGCAACCTTGCTCCATGTAACGGTTTTACTCTCCTGTTGACTAAATCAGATCGAATCAAGGAATGTGATGCGCCCGTATCTACAGTCAGTACACGCTCCTTGCCATCCACATTTCCTCTGACGGTAACACTGCTTGATTTCCTTCCAATTTGCGACACAGATATCACAGGACATTCAAAAGGTGGAGCTAGCTCTCGATTTTTCAATCTGGCACGCTCTTGCTCATCTCCTCCAGCTTTGCGTTTACGGCCACCCAAGTTGGAACTACCAGGACCAAGATCGCAATGACGTGCAATGTGACCGGGCTTCCCGCATTTGAAACATTTGATAACTTTTTCACTTCGCTTTTGCAATCCTTTCAGCGCCTCCAATATTGCGTCTACCCACTCTGGCCTTTCTACCTCCACACGGCGTGCTTTGAAAACTGGCTAACACAGAAGCAATGCTGTTTCTTGAGTCAGTGCATGGGATAACGTTTTTGCGAATGTGAGTTTTGGGTTTGCATATGTCGCTCGCTTCGTTTCTACGTCCCGTATGCATTTATAAAACTCTGGATTTGGTGTACTCCACGAGTGCGTCCGCATTTGCCAAATGTGCCAACCTTTCAACATCCGAGGCAAACTCCTGCAAAGTCTCATTCGCTCTTTGGTGATGGTTTTACAACTCAATTTGGAATATCTGTTTTCCATGCTCGCTTCCATAACGTCTATCGACAGCGGCCATCAATGCTTCATAGCTGTTCCCTTCGTATTCTGGAATAGTCTGTAGGATTTCAGCAGCAGATCCTTTCAATGCCACGAATAGTGCAGCAACTTTATCTTCAGCACTCCAGTTGTTCACTGCTACGGTCTTCTCAAACTGAATCTTAAACACCTGGAAAGGAACAGAACCGTCAAAGGATGGTGTTTTTACCTTTGGATTGCTTGCTGAAACAGCTGAGCGATTTAGTTGTAACTGCTCCATACGACCTTTTAAATCATCTACTTCTGCCTGAAATTGAGCCATTTTTGCATCCTGCGCTTCCAGTTTTGATGATACCTGTTCCAAAATTTCTGCCGACATTTCAGATATACGTACCTCTTGCGCTTCCAATTGAGATGCCATATATGTCTTTTGGTCTTCCAGTTGAGATGACACTTGCAACGTCATTTCTGAAATACGTGCCTCCTGTGATTCCAGTTGGGATGCCATATATGTCTTCTGCTCTTCCAGTTGGGATGCCATATATGTCTTCTGTTCTTCGAGCTCGATTTCAACGAGCTTGATTTCAACACTCGCATCTTCTAGGCGCTTCCAGAATCTACTAGTTACCATCAGCTCTCAAACTTCTCAGCTGTAACTACAATTGCACGATTTTATAGCTTCTCTCATTGCATACTTTCTGGAGTATCTCAGATATTATACATGTAGTTGTGCCTTGCTTCTCAGCTGAGTGTACCTACATATGTGTATACATAATGATTGATTCGTTTATGTAGATACAAGTGACTGTCTGCTTTATTGTTGTTGTGACTTCATTTAGTTAACATCAGACTAGGGATGTGAGTATCACTTAGTGTCACTCATAATCGTCACAATATGTATATTTGTACAGCTGAATTGTGTTATCAAATTGATATGTGAACAATGAGAACTAAGCGTTTACAATAACATTTCCATATAAATTTTCTGTTATATGGAAATTTTTAATTAGTTAAACAAACAGGTTCATATTTACGCATATTGCAGAGAAATTAAAAAAAACGTGGCTTTAACGCAACATTTTGCTATACTTTTTCATAAGAAAATTTCCTAGTACTTGTTTCTTTATATATACATATGCGGACTTGCACAGTTGAATTGTGTTATCAAATTGATATGTGAACAATGAGAATTAAGCGTTTACAATAACATTGCCATATAAATTTTATGTTATAAAAGCCTAATTAGCCTATTTAAAAAACAAACAGGTTCATATTGACGCATGTTGCAGAGAAATTAAATGAACGTGGCTTTGACAAAACATTTTGCTATACTTTTTCATATGAAAATTTCGTAGTACTTGTTTCTTTATATATACATATTGTAACGAATTTACTGCAAATCCTCTTATTTGCCCTTTTGCTAAGTTCGTATCACTAAACTGTTGAATAAATAACTCCAATATTGAATAATGGAAAAATGGCCTTTATTAAAGTACTTCACGATAACACTTTTACTTTGCAACTAGCTGGCTTACTAACCAAACTGATAGCTTAAATGAAACTGACTTTCAAAATAATACTGCTATTGCTCGCTAGATAGCGTCTTAGTTGAAACTGCTTGATAGCTCAAATCAAACTGAATTCCAGCGCCTCTACATTTGCTGCCTTTTATACTCTCTGATTTCAACGTTCGCATCTTCTAGGCGCTTCCAGAATCTACTAGTTGCCATCAGCTCTCAAAATTCTCAGCTGTAACTACAATTGCACGATTTTATAGCTTCTCTCATTGCATACTTTCAGGAGTATCTCAGATATTATACATATGTGTATACATAATGATTGATTCGTTTACGTAGAAACAAGTGACTGTCTGCTTTATTGTTGTTGTGACTTCATTTACTTAGACTAGGGATGTGAGTATCACTTAGTGTTACTCATAATCGCCACACTGACCTCCAACTAAGTCTGATCGTCCCGATCAGACAAATCTCTCAATCTAAACGCTGCTAGCATCGCCAAATGTACCACTCTTCTATTTCGTGGTTTCCCAATTGCTTGTATGCGGTAGATGACATCACTGATCGTCTTCACAACTCTGCACGGGCCTTCCCAACTGCACCGATATTTGGATGGAACACCTTTCCACCGGTGAGGGTTGTATAGCAGTACCAAATCTCCCTCTCGGAAACCTTCCGAACTATTTTCCTTGTCGTACCTGTGTTTCATCTTACTACTCATTATCCTGGATCGTTCCCTCGCACTCTGTTGCTGGGCCAATGAACTACTTCGTAGAGCTTGCGCTTGACGGATTGGCTTCGCATAGTCAGTATCGTTCCCAATTTTCACAACAGTAGTGCGCTCTGGCTTGAAACTACCCTCGCATTCTTTCTGGGAAATTCGTTGCTTCGGTTTTGTGCATCCATTAAGTTTTGTCAATGTCAGTGTTTCTCTCGCAGGTATCTTCGGTTTTGATTTGTTTGGCCCATTCGTTCCATCAACCCTTGCCCGATCTGCTGCCTTTGACTTTTGCGGTTTTTGTCGAATCTCTTTCACCAGCACTCGATTACTACTGAACCCTTCTTCCAAACTGAAGTTAAGTGGCACATCCTGGTTTTCATTGCGCATAATCTTTCTTGGCATATCGATCCTGATGTCATGGTCAACTAAGAAGTCCACTCCCAATATGACTTCATCAACGATCACCGCCACAACGAATTTGTGTAGAACCATGACCTTCCCAATTAGGACTTCACATATCACTTCTCCCTGGACTTGGTTATACTCGCCTGTGACCGTACGCAACCTTGCTCCAGGTAACGGTTTTACTCTCCTGTTGACTAAATCAGATCGAATCAAGGAATGAGATGCGCCCGTATCTACAGTCAGTACACGCTCCTTGCCATCCACATTCCCTCTGACGGTAAGACTGCTTGATTTCCTTCCAATTTGCGACACAGATATCACAGGACATTCAAAAGGTGGAGCTAGCTCTCGATTTTTCCATCTGGCACGCTCTTGCTCATCTCCTCCAGCTTTGCGTTTACGGCCACCCAAGTTGGAACTACCACGACCAAGATCGCAATGACGTGCAATGTGACCGGGCTTCCCGCATTTGAAGCATTTGATAACTTTTTCACTCCGCTTTTGCGATCCTTTCAGCGCCTCCAATATTGCGTCTACCCACTCTGGCCTTTCTACCTCCACACGGCGTGCTTTGAAAACTGGCTTACACAGACGCAATGCTGTTTCTTGAGTCAGTGCATGGGATACCGTTTCTGCGAATGTGGGTTTTGGGTTTGCATATGTCGCTCGCTTCGTTTCTACGTCCCGTATGCATTTATAAAACTCTGGATTTTTACCCTCTCGGTGTACTCCACGAGTGCGTCCGCATTTGCCAAATGTGCCAACCTTTCAACATCCGAGGCAAACTCCTGCAAAGTCTCATTCGCTCTTTGGTGATGGTTTTGCAACTCAATTTGGAATATCTGTTTTCCATGCTCGCTTCCATAACGTCTCTCGACAGCGGCCATCAATGCTTCGTAGCTGTTCCGTTCGTATTCTGGAATAGTCTGTAGGATTTCAGCAGCAGATCCTTTCAATGCCACGAATAGTGCAGCAACTTTATCTTCAGCACTCCAGTTGTTCGCTGCTGCGGTCTTCTCAAACTGATTCTTAAACACCTGGAAAGGAACAGAACCGTCAAAGGATGGTGTTTTTACCTTTGGATTGCTTGCTGAAACAGCTGGGCGATTTAGTTGTAACTGCTCCATACGACCTTTTAAATCATCTACTTCTGCCTGAAATTGAGCCATTTTTGCATCCTGCGCTTCCAGTTTTGATGATACCTGTTCCAAAATTTCTGCCGACATTTCAGATATACGTACCTCTTGTGCTTCCAATTGAGATGCCATATATGTCTTTTGGTCTTCCAGTTCAGATGACACTTGCAACGTCATTTCTGAAATACGTGCCTCCTGTAATTCCAGTTGGGATGCCATATATGTCTCCTGCTCTTCCAGTTGGGATGCCATATATGTCTTCTGTTCTTCGAGCTCGATTTCAACGAGCTTGATTTCAACATTCGCATCTTCTAGGCGCTTCCAGAATCTACTAGTTGCCATCAGCTCTCAAACTTCTCAGCTGTAACTACAATTGCACGATTTTATAGCTTCTCTCATTGCATACTTTCAGGAGTATCTCAGATATTATACATGTTCCTTTTGGCCGACTCATTCTGTGGTTCATTGAAAGATATTTACCGATTACGCAGGGAATTTACCTAATTCCAGTAGAAAATATTAAATGCGACCGCACGATTTGGGAGACAAAGTAAGAAGAGCGTTTATTACCGGAAATGAACAGAGCCTTTTTGACAGTTTCATATTACATGGTTTTCATTACATTAATGACATTTCAATTTAACTTAACCTTCCAATACTCTCCCTAAATTGAAATTCATATACATACATAGATTAATTCGAAATTATATTCTTTTTTATGTACATACATATGTATATATAAATGTATATATATTACGCTTCCAAACAGCTTCCTACTCAAAAGACATCAATTTATTTTGTTTTAATTTAAAAATATAATTTAGCTTAAATGGCTTAATGCCGCAAAAGTTTTATTTTGAATCAGGGAGTCGAACTCAACTTTCATGGCACGCTTCCATAAATCGGCGTCATCGCTCATCATTGCTTGCTGCAATGATGTAGGGTTACATGCACTAAATGCGTATGCGAAAACATTATAATTCGGCTTTGGTTTTTCAATGTTTCGTGATGATTTTTGACGTGGCTCCAGATCAGCCAATTCATCTTCGGCAATTTCTCGGGATGGTTCCCATTCGGTTTCATCACACGTCGTTTCGACTATAGAGTCTGTGTCCATTCTTGTCGGTGAAGATGTTACAATCTGTGAATCTCTTGGAGACGGCATATTTTTCACTGTTATATCAGTCGACGATTCTTCCTCCTCTGATTCAAGATTGTCATCTTCGGAGTATTGCAAACAAAACTGATTAGTACTATCAATATCAACAGAATTTACCTTGCCGGCGTTCTCCGTTTCCCAAAACACGACGTCTCTACTCACGATTACCTTTTTGGTGCGTTCGTTGTATAGCCTGTACGCCTTGGAATCTGAAGCATACCCAATAAAAATGTATTCGACTGATTTGTCATCTAATTTCGATCGCGTTTGTTTTGGTACTTGGACGAATGGACGGCAACCGAAAACTTTGAGGAAAGACAAATTAGGTTTTAAGCCTGACCAAACCTCTTCTGGAGATTTTTCTCTTGTACCCTTGCACGGGATGCGATTGATGATGTATGCAGCTGTCGTCACTGCCTCTGCCCAAAATATTTTAGGCAATCCCGAATCAATAAGTAAGCATCGCACTTTCTCCATGACTGTGCGATTCATTCGTTCAGCTAGCCCATTTTGCTGCGGACTGTATGCTGCTGACTTTTGGTGCAATATGCCGCTTGTGTCGAATAACTTTCTAAATCGTTGGTTGCAATATTCGGTGCCATTATCAGTCCGTAACGTTTTTATTTTGCAGCCACTTTGTTTTTCGGCCATTGACTTGAACTTTACGAAGCAGTCGAATACGTCGCGTTTATTTTTAATTACGTATACAAATAACTTTCTCGAAAAGTCGTCGACGAAGGTCACAAAATATTTGCACCCACTAAACTGACTTGGTTTGCTTTTGTTTTCTATCGCCGATATGTCTTTTGTCATATGGGCTGTGCATCCACTGTTAATAAATCAGTCCGAGTGTAAATCATGCGATTGAGTGAGCAACGACGAGAACAGAATTGTCTCACTTTTATCGTTTTTTCGTTGATCTCTTTTTCTCTCTTTCGCCACTTTACAGTTTTTAACAATGTGACCTGGGGGCCTACTCTGTATTGCGATGCGAAAGGCAGTGCGATGCGAAAATAAATTGCGATGCGAAAGGTAATTGGAACTCTGTAGCGCTATCGCATCGCTAACAATGTCGCTTTTTTATTTTTCGCAAATTTTTTGCTTGAGTATGCATCACTGACCAAACTCAAAGAAAGAGAACAAAAGAAACAAGGCGATTACAATTTCGGCAAACGATTAATTTTTGTTGAACAAATTAAAAAAGGGATTCTGTAGCATTATGGAGCGATTTAAATGAAGAAAGGATTGATTTAAATGAAGAAATCCTCCCAGTTCAGAAATTGAACTAGAAGAAGTGTACGTGATAAATACAGAAAACGTGGAAAATCATAGAATGGGAAATATTGCTAGTTGTATCAGAGAACAAATAAAAAATGACATGATTTCAAATAGAAATGCTTTATAAAAAAGTTGTTTCGATTTAATTGTTATTTATTTATGTGTTTTAAGTCCACTAGGATTACAAATTGTTGCTTTTGTGTTTGTTTTGTTTTTTGAGTTGTCCTATATATTTTTAAATGAATATAAAGATATCAATTTATAAAATCATCAATTAATACTTACATATTTGAACAATGCGAATGCCTATTACTTGTAGCAAGAAAAATGCGAAAATAAATGCTGTTTGACATTCGCTTTCGCTTTACAGAGTGCCGGTAATGCGAAAAGGGAGAAAAATTGCGAATGGGCAAAATGTGAATGCGAAAGTCAAAATACACATGCGAATGTCAAGATACAGAGTACCGATTTTGCGATTTCGCGTATTTTTTCTTTCGCATCGCAATACAGAGTAGGCCCCCTGTTGAGCCACAACCAAAGCAATGTCTATTTTTCGTATTCTTGAATTTATACTTGCTTTTAGCAACAAGGGCTGCTTCACTCGATTCATTTGTTTCATTTGCTAGTTCCAAGCCTTGCAATAACATATTTTATAGTCATACACTGATTTCAACGCCTGAATTTTCGACCGCCAATATCATTGGCTTATATTCCGCTGGTAAGCCCACTAACATTAAGAAACCAGCCACTTCTTCATCAATTTTGAAATACGTTTTGACTTTCAACCATAATGCACTCATTTTGCTTACGTAATCTTCCATTGAGTTGCATTCCTTTTGTTTGAGTGACACGAACTGCTGTAAAAGTGCCAATTTGCGGCCAGCGCCGGTGTCATCAAAAGCTCTCACAATGCTATTCCATGCTTCATATGCCGTATTTGCGGATTCAACATGGGCAAAAGTACATGGCTCCAGCAATAGTTTTAACTCGCCAACTGCTTTAAGGTCAGCTTCTTTATCTTTCTCACTCACCGTTTCTGGCAATTCTTTCGTGCAATTTTTCCGAATTTCCAATCTGCATAGTTTTCACGACCTTTAAGACGATTAAATGATAGATGAAGTGCCGCCTTAATAGACGATGTGTGTGAAAACGTGACCGCGAGTTCCGGAAATCAAATGATTGGAAAAAATATATTTTGCGAATACGTGGAATTCACTTCGATTTAATTAATTTTAAACTAGATTAGGCTGCGGATGGCCCATAACCTGAAAGATATTTACCGATTACGCAGGGAATTTACCTAATTCCAGTAGAAAATATTAAATGCGACCGCACGATTTGGGAGACAAAGTAAGAAGAGCGTTTTATTACCGGAAATGAACAGAGCCTTTTTGACAGTTTCATATTACATGGTTTTCATTACATTAATGACATTTCAATTTAACTTAACCTTCCAATATTCATGTATACTCTAAAAAGCATGTCAATACGTCAAAAAACTAAGAGTCCTGTGCTGTGAGAGCAGCACATACCTTGATAGCTGTCTACCGTCCTGTTCAAAAGGTCAAGGAGTTGATAATATTTCCATAAATGGCACCCAAAAGCAATTGAGTGTCTACTTTCAAAATGTCTCCGGAATGCGAACTAAGTCTAACGTAATGTACAATATGAGTTCGCTTGTGGACTATGACGTGTTCGTTCTTATTGAAACCTGGCTAAATCCTGAGTTCCTTGATGCTGAGTTTTTTGACTCTAATCGGTACACTGTCTATCGCAAGGATCGCGATTTTTCCAAAACTGGACTCTCTAGAGGCGGCTGAGTTTTAATTGCCATACGCCGGCACATCAACTCGTCGCTTGTGGAGCTGAAGGATCAAGATTCGCTTTTGGACCAACTGTTTGTCTCAGTTCGCGGCATCTCTGAAATTTTTATCTGTGTCATACATTCCACCGTCTAGTCTAGACTCACTTTATAAGTCTCATATAGATAATATTACTGATTTAGTTCGTTCTTGTGATAGTGGTAACTTTTGCATATTGGGTGACTTTAATTTACCTAATATTGAATGGTCTTACGTCGATAATAACTACTCATTAGTTCCGAACAATGTAAACACCACGTCTGAGATTTACCTTATTGACAGTTTCTCAAATGTTAGTCTTTCTCAGATCAACGGCTTCACCATTCAACTGTCGAGAATTCTTGATCTTGTCTTTCTTAATGATAATTTTAGCTGTACGGTCACCGAATGCCTGGAACCGTTGTCGTGCTCTGGTTTGCAGCACATTCCGCTTATCCTCGAAGTAGAATTCTATAACTTCGAAAGTATTGGAACTCTGAATGAGGATCCTACTTTTTCATTTAGACGTGGAAATTATGACTGTATATATCAGGAAGTTTCTTCCGTTGATTGGGAAGCCCTGTTTTGGGGATGTGATCTTGCTCGATGCTTCAGCTTATTTAAAAACGTTGTAAATCAAATCTGCATAAACAATATACCTCAGAAAATGAAGCGGTGTTACAGAATACCATGGTATACTAGAAAACTAAAGAGGCTTAAGAATCAGAGGAATAGGTTTTACAAAAAGTTCAAGGCCACTAAGCTAATGGCGTATAAAGAAAAATACCTGCGTTATTCCAAATCGTTCAAAGCGTTAGGCAAGAGGCTCCATGGTAACTATGTTCGTAATTTTGAATCCGACATTAAGGAAACTCTAGGGCATTCTGGACTTATGTAAAGTCCAAAAAACGATGCTCAAGTATCCCTTCCTCAGTCATCTATAATTCTGAGCATGCTTCATCAACAGCTGAAGCGGCCAACCTTTTTTCAGCCTTCTTCTGCTCCAATTTCGTGACACCACCCGAAGACCCGCATGAGTTGCCCATTGTGGTTGACAGTCCCATTAACTTTGGTGCGCTGACTCTATCAATTGAAGATATGGTCGATGGAATCCAGAATATTAAATCATCTACCCATACTGATATTGACGGCTTATCGTCTTATCTTTTGAAAAATTGTTTGGCTCTGGCATTTCCCTCCTTTTAATTTTCAACAAATCTTTAGAGTGCGGCGAATTTATTGATGCGTGGAAGATAACCTTCATCAGCCCTATTTTCAAGTGTGGTAGCAAGAACAATGTCGCGAATTATAGGCCCATTGCAAAATTATCATCTGTTTCAAAATTATTAGTACATTGTGAAACAAAAAATGTACTTTGCTGTTAAACCTCTAATCACTGAAAATCAGCATGGTTTTATGGCCGGTGGATCCACTGTAACAAACCTATCTATCTTCTCTGATTTTTGCATATCTTCTTTTAATGACCGCTGTCAAGTTGATACTGTGTACACAGACTTCTCAAAAGCATTTGATAAAGTTGGTCATTCTATCCTGATTTCTAAATTGACTCGCGTGGGCTTCCACTCGATGTTTTTATCATGGATTAAATCATACCTCCACCAGCGTAGCTGTGTTGTGGTTATTGACAATAACTCTTCAAACACATTCACAGCCACCTCCGGGGTGCCTCAAGGTAGCATACTTGGCCCATTACTTTTTGTAATTTTTATAAACGATATTTCCACCTGCTTCCAGTACTCTAATTTTCTATTATACGCTAATGACCTAAAGATTTTTAATACCATCGCAAACTCAGACGACCTGAGTAAAATACAATCTGATTTAGATAACGTTGCTGTTTGGTATCGTGCCAATAACTTGCCACTAAATGTTAGCAAATGCTTTCTTGTAAGCTTTTCTAAATCACGTGGCCTCATTCCCACTTCCTACTCTCTCGATGGTACCCACCTCTCAACTCTTAACGAGATAAAGGACTTGGGGGTTGTCTTCGATTCGAAATTTTCTTTCACGACTCATATAAATTCTACTATTGCTAAGGCGTATTCACTTCTGGCTTTTATTAGGCGTTCCTGCACAGACTTCACGGATCCCTACACCCTCAAGTTATTGTTCACTGCACTAGTTCGTTCGAAGCTGGAATATGCCTGTTTTATTTGGAGGCCGTATCATGAATGCCATATTGTTAGGCTTGAACGTGTGCAGAAAGCGTTTGTTAGGTTCGCGCTGCGCTCGATGAACTTTTCTGAACCGATTCCATCTTATGAATCCAGGTGCTCACTTATCAAATTAGAGTCCCTGGAATGCAGAAGAACTATCCTATAGCTCACGTTTGTTTATGACATCATTAATGGTGTAGTTGATGCACCTTGTCTCCTCAGGAGTCTCCAATTCCATATCCCTATAAGGCCTCTTCGCAATATACCGATTTTCTATACGGATTGCGTCCGAACCCTCTATGCCTCAAACGCACCTTTGCTTAGAGCTATGACCGACTTTAATCGCATCTCTGATTCTTCAGCTATTGATTTTGCTCTTTCTAAGTTTACTTTTAAAACTATACTTACTGATATCTTTTCAAACAGATAAATGTACTGGTCAATCTCGTTATAGCATGTAAGTTTTATTGTGTCTATACTCAACTTATATACTATACTATTAAATAATTATCTAATTTTAATTCAACATTGTTATCTAGTCTGTATGGGCTTTAAATGCCATAGACTGAAATAAAGAAATATGAAATAATATTTGCACAGTTGAATTGTGTTATCAAATTGATATGTGAACAATGAGAACTAAGCGTTTACAATAACATTTCCATATAAATTTTCTGTTATATGGAAATTTTTAATTAGTTAAACAAACAGGTTCATATTGACGCATATTGCAGAGAAGTTAAATGAACGTGGCTTTAAAAAAACATTTTGCTATACTTTTTCATAAGAAAATTTCCTAGTTGTTTATATATACATATGTATATTTGCACAGTTGAATTGTGTTATCAAATTAATATGTGAACAATGACAACTAAGCGTTTACAATAACATTTCCATATAAATTTTCTGTTATAGAAGCCTAATTAGCCTATTTAATAAATAACTTTAATGGAAATTTTAAATTAGTTAAACAAACAGGTTCATATTTACGCATATTGCAGAGAAATTAAAAAAACGTGGTTTTAACGAAACATTTTGCTATACTTTTTCATAAGAAAATTTCTTAGTAATTGTTTGTTTATATATACATATGTATATTTGCACAGTTGAATTGTGTTCTCAAATTGATATGTGAACAATGAGAACTAAGCGTTTACAATAACATTTCCATATAAATTTTCTGTTATATGGAAATTTTTAATTAGTTAAACAAACAGGTTCATATTGACGCATATTGCAGAGAAATTAAATGAACGTGACTTTAAAAAAACATTTTGCTATACTTTTTCATAAGAAAATTTCCTAGTTGTTTATATATACATATGTATATTTGCACAGTTGAATTGTGTTATCAAATTGATATGTGAACAATGACAACTAAGCGTTTACAATAACATTTCCATATAAATTTTCTGTTATATGGAAATTTTTAATTAGTTAAACAAACAGGTTCATATTGACGCATATTGCAGAGAAATTAAATGAACGTGACTTTAAAAAAACATTTTGCTATACTTTTTCATAAGAAAATTTCCTAGTTGTTTATATATACATATGTATATTTGCACAGTTGAATTGTGTTATCAAATTGATATGTGAACAATGACAACTAAGCGTTTACAATAACATTTCCATATAAATTTTCTGTTATAGAAGCCTAATTAGCCTATTTAATAAATAACTTTAATGGAAATTTTTAAATAGTTAAACAAACAGGTTCATATTGACGCATATCATCATCATCATCATCATCATCATCATCATTTATTGCAAAAATAGTATTAGTACAATAAGATCTAGGATCTTTTATAGTACAACAAAAAGATAAATCGCAATGTAAAAAAGAACAAAAGTCATAACAGAGGGTTATGTAGGTTAAATTATCACATCAAACATAGAGAAGTATCGTAATTTACTAGTATCTAAAATAAACAAATAATTAAATTCAATAACAAAACATTGCATACACTCATAAATATTGATGGCGAAAACTCAAGAAGTATATTGGTTTCAACTAAAATGAGCATAAAGAACATTTTTAAAGTTGCTTTTATTTAGACTACTACGTACGGATACTGGAATAGAGTTCCATAGGCGAATGGCATTGACAAAGAATAGCCGTCCAGATGTTAGATAGTTATAAGTTGGTACTATTAGGTCGTTGATTCGAGCAGACCTGGGGAATATTAGCTTATCATATAGGTAACTAGGCTCCTTATACATGATAAGTTGACAAAGGCAAATGCTGGTTCTAGCTTTCAGATATTCGATGATTTCACAGCCCAGTATACGCGCTCTCCAGCTGGATATATGATCAAATCTAGCTAAGCCGAATACATAACGTGTAACATGATTAAATGCTACATCAATTTTATGAGCAGACTGGGAGCTCAGTTTACTATACACTAGCTCAGAGTAGCAAATGATCGGCATAATCAATTGAATTGCAAGTTTTCTTCTAACATTGACCGGAGTATAAATAGCAGACATTCGTAAGTTTCTTAAGATATAGTATACTTTCTTAACCACCGAATTTACATGATCATCACAGGACAGCGTCGTGTTAATAACAAAACCAAGATTAGTCACTTTTGAAACGAGTTTGAGACATTTACTGGCAACGCGCAAGGGCGGAATACTTGAGAAACTTATTCGTTTTTTAGATATAGGCAACACGTATGATTTCTCACTGTTCATGCATAAGCCATTTTTCCTATCCCATTCAAATATGGATGTTAAGTCATTATTCAATCTTGAGCATAAATCGTTTGTCCCCTCATGATTTCCCGACAAATATAGTTGGACATCATCAGCATATGCATGCATATGAGCATGCTGGCATGCATTAAATATGTCATTAATAAAAATACTAAAAAGTAGTGGACCCAAAATAGAGCCTTGGGGTACACCTGCCAATAGTGGTCTTAGACCTGAAGTTTCAGAGCCGACTTTGACAAGCTGGGATCTACCCGTCAGATAACTTCGCATGAGCCGCACTGCGGAGTCATCAAAACCAAAATCATTTTTTAATTTTAAGCACAGCAGGTCATGGTTCACAGAGTCGAGGGATTTTGAGAAGTCAAGCAGGCATAATAAAGTCAACTGGTTTTTGTCAAAGGGTGCCCTGATTTCGTCTAAAATTTTTATGATAGCCGTGGAGCAACTGTGCTTTGATCGGAAGCCTGACTGGAATGGTGATAGCAGACTATGTTTGCAAACATGGTCTTGAATTTGTTCCGACAACAATATCTCAAAGACTTTCGAGAGTGCTAGCAAAATGCTGATAGGCCGAAAGTCACTAGGACAATCTGCAAACTTAGTTTTTGCAATGGGTATAACCGTGGCAATCTTCCACATATCAGGGAAGCAGGAGGTAGTAATACTGTGGTTGATAATATGCGTAAATGTAGGAAGAATGTACTGGGCAATTATTTTAACAAATTTGAGCGGTATATTGTCCTGATCGATTGCGTTGGACCTTATTTTATTTATGCATCTCGCCACATCAAGTTCCGAAACAGCTGTAAACTCAAATACTTGACAAACAGGAACCACATATAAGGGAGGGGTTGAGAAACTGGTATTAAGACAAGACGGGTTAGCTTGGCTCACAAAAGCTGCATTAAGATCTTCAGGATTAAAGGAACAGTCAGAACTCTCACTCACATGTACACGAAGTTTTTTCAGATTACGCCACAAAACATGATTAGGCAACGATATATTCAACATTTTACTGTAGTATTTGCATTTTTCTCTCCTAATATAGGCTGTAGTCTCATTTCGTGTAAGTTTGTATGCACGCCAATTTGCGTCGCTTCGGTTTTTCTTCCAAAGGGAATAAAGCTTATTGCGCTTGATAATCATAGCACGGACGGATCTATTAAACCAAGGGCAAGAGGAAGATCTGTTGCTATATAGGCGGACGTGAGTTGTATAGAGGTATAAAATAATTTCATTTAAAAATCTCAGCTTTTCATGCACCGAACTCAAGCTCCAACAAACAGGCCAATTTATGTTGGAGATGTCTCCAAGAAAGTTATTTACGTCCAGCCGTTGATAATCTGGTGAAATGGCTGGTCTAGCTACTGCACTGTGGTTATCGAGCACTACATCAAATGAACAGAAAATTAGATCATGGTCTGAGATAAAGGATAATTGATCAAACTTTAAGACTTTAGACATATCGGACACAATGAAATAGTCAAGAAGGCTGGGGCAGCAGTTCTGTCCATACCTTGTTGGTACGCACATATTAACCACTTCAAGACCAACACTTGCAACATATTGCAGAGAAATTAAATGAACGTGTCTTTGACAAAACATTTTGCTATACTTTTTCATAAGAAAATTTCCTAGTCCTTTTTTGTTTATATATACATATGTATATTTGCACAGTTGAATTGTGTTATAAAATTGATATGTGAACAATGAGAATTAAGCGTGTATAATAACATTTCCATATAAATTTTTGTTATAGGAGCCTAATTAGCCGATTTAATTAATAACTTTAATGGAAATTTTTAATTAGTTAAATAAATAGGTTCAATTTACGCATATTGAAGAGAAATTAAATGAACGTGACTTTAGCAAAACATTTTGCTATACTTTTTCATAAGAAAATTTTCTAGTGCTTGTTTAAAAAAAAATAAATGTAAGGCGCGATAACCTCCGAAGAGATCTAAGGCCGAGCTTCTCTTCCAATTTGCGTCGTGCTTTCCCTACAAATTGGCCGGAGGGGACCTACATGTTTTATGCCGACTCCGAACGGCATCTGCAAGGCAGATGAGTTTTCACTGAGAGCTTTTCATGGCAGAAATACACCCGGAGCGCTTGCCAAACACTGCCGAGGGGCGACCCCGCTTAGAAAAATTTTCTTCTAATTGAAAAACCTTATTTCTAAAATGTTTATGTTGCTTTGCCCGGGAGTTGAACCCAGGGCATACGGTGTGATAGGCTGAGCACGCTACCGTCACACCACGGTGGCCGCCGCGAGTGCTTGTTTGCTTATATACATATTAGAGATATACGCCGCCGATTTTCGTCGTTTTTCGCACGCCGCCGCCGAATATAAAAAAAAACGGCGCGGCGGCCGTGGCTTCCGGCGCGTTACTATGTTTTCTATTCGTTTAAGACTGTTTATGAAATTTATTGTTCATGTCAAAAATTGGTCGGATATGGCCGAAAGTTGTATCAACGGCTGCGCATCACTGCCAGTTTAAGAAACTAATTGCGAAATTCAACTCTTTCTAACTGTTCATAAGTTATTAAAAAAACAGGCGCTTTCGATGTCAGCTTAACACGGACTTTGCATCACCCAATTCAGCAAGTTATTAAAACAAAACACTAAAAAAAAAGTTATATAATAAATTTATATGCTCACTTTGCATTTTTGAAAAAATTAATAATGAACAATTAATTCAAATAAAAGGCGAACATGCTTTTAAATTGTCCTCAAGAATAAGCGAAATCAGTGATGCAAAATCCTTTATTTATTTATTTATTTATTACAGCTTATAAGCCTAGATTAATAACTCCATATTACATATTACATATTATATGAGATCTCTTCTATCTATCTTATTGCAGTTGTACAACAATATGACATTAATTTCTTTTTAAATACATTCAGCTCTTCACAGTTTCTTATATCTATAGGAAGTTCATTAAATCTTTTTAATCCTTTGTAAAATAAGTTGAGCTGTCCGCTTTCCGTGGAAAAGAGCGGAAGCCTAAAATTATTCTTATTTCTAGTATTAATATTGTGAATATCTTTTTGGTATGCAATATTATTGCTCAAATGCTCCTGTAAATTCCCTTTTTTAATATTAAAAACAAAAATCATTACAAAATAAAGTATACGCTGTTTAACACTAAGCCATTGTAATATGTTCAGCATATCACTTGTCGGAGTATCATGTTCTTTATTTAATATAAATCTCATCGCCTTATTTTGCATTTTTTGTAAGCTATCTATTATGTTATCTGCCACCAGAAACAGTATGGTTTACATGACCTGTACAGGAAACCTATTTTTTTAGCAATCTTTTGCTTAAGACCATTTATGTGGTCTTCAAATTTCAATCTATTATCAATAACTATACCTAAATAGTTTTGTTTTGACACTTCCATAAGTACTCTGTTGTCTATTTTTAGTTCATAACTGTTACTAACGGGGTTTCTACTAAGAATCATATACTTGGTCTTATCGGCATTTATCTTTAATTTGTTTTGGCACGTCCATAGGTATATATTATCTAGGTCTGATTGCATTTTTTGCATAGCTATATTAAAATTTTTATCGCTTATCAAAATGAGAGTATCATCTGCAAACAACTTTAAGTTACAATGCTTTACTGATTTAATTATATCATTTATATATATTTTAAACAATATTGGTGCAAGTACTGATCCTTGTGGAAGGCCAATATCGACTGGTGTTTCATTTGAGAGAAATGTTCCATTTACTAGTGTTTTTTGGCGACGATTTGAAAAGTAACTTTTGAACCATGCAAGCGCTTTATCTCTCACTCCAATGCTGTACAGTTTTTCTATCATAATTTGTTGAGATATTGTTTCGAACGCCCGTTTTAGGTCTAAGAATACCGCAATTACAAAATTTTTTTCATTAAGTTGGTTTTTCCATTCAAAAACAATTGAGTTTAAAACAGACTCGCAAGAATATTTTTTTCGAAAACCAGATTGCTCTGGTATTACAATTTTGTTCAACTCCAGGTACTGTTCCAGCTGTTCTTTTACAATTGATTCAATGATTTTTTCATCGGCAGGCAAGGTATTTATGGGTCGCATTTCATTAGATTTTTTAGTATTTTTTTTGAACAGGTATTAACTTTTTGAACAGGTATAACTGTTGTTAGCTTCCAAAAGTCTGGCATTGTACCAGTTCTGAAGCTTTCATTAATAATATTCGCATAAAAGTATCCCGTGTACATAACAGAGTCTTTAATTGCGCCTTCCGTAATACGATTATTTCCGCCTATCTTATGTTTAAACTTTTTAACAATTTGTGTCACTGTATCGACAGTCACTTCATCAAATTCAAAGTAGCTGGTCACGTTGTATTCGTGGTTAAAGTTATTTGTGACTATTTCAATGTCATTGTTTATATCTTTTATACTCTTAACGAAAAATATATTAAGATTATTAGCTATATCTTTTCCATCTTCATATACTTTATTATCGATTTTGATCTTTTTAATTAGAGATTTTTCTTTTTTCAAATTTACAGTGTCTTTTAGACATTTCCACATTTGTTGGTTATTATTTTTGCTATTTATCGAAATTTTATTTTCTAGGTATTTAGTCTTCTTAATTTTAATTAATTTTTTGTATTGCTTGTTTATAGTTTGATACTGCACCCAGTCACCGTTTATTTGACAAATTTTATACAAGCTATTTTTATACTTATCGATCATACCATTTGTTCATGAGTTTTACTTCAGCTTGTTTTTCAAAAGTTAAACAGTTCATGGCTTGAGCCATAACATCATTTATTATTCGAACTTTTTCTTCGACTGATACCATATTCATTAAACTCAGGTTATAGTTTCGGAATATATTCCAAAGATTCTCAGCACTGTAGTATTCCCATGAGGTTATACACTTTTTTAAACGCATTTGGTATTCTTTCTCTGATATTAGATTAAACCTAATTGTTTCGTGGTCAGATATTTTATTATATTCAAGTCTCTCACAATAATAAATCAATCCTTGTTTGGCAGGTTTCTGTGATTCGGGAATTGAAATCTATTTTTTGGGTCATGCATACATTTGCTAGAGTGTCATTTAAGCTATTTCGAATTGTAGTATTTCTGTTCATGTCTATATTGAAATCTCCTATAAGAATATTACTCTCAGTTGGTACGAATTTCACTAAAATACTTTCATTTAAGTAATATATAAAATCATTGTCATTGCTATTGGGTGAATGATATAATACTCCGACACACCATTTTGTACTACTGTTCCTTATTTTAATAATTATACACCACACATTTTGGCTTATACTGCTGTTGTATATAACCTTATATTCTATTGTTTCATGCACGTATATAAGTACACCGCCAGTATGTCTGCTCTGCGAGTCACATCTAACGATATTGTAATTAATTATTATACTCAGTTGAGCAGAGCTCACAGAGTATAATAACTTTGATTGGATAACGGTTGGTTGTACAGGTATAAAGGAATCGAGATAGATATAGACTTCCTATATCAAAATCATCAGTATCGAAAAAAAATTCGATTTAGCCATGTCCGTCCGTCCGTCCGTCCGTCCGTCCGTCTGTCCGTTAACACGATAACTTGAGTAAATTTTGAGGTATCTTGATGAAATTTGGTATGTAGGTTCCTGGGCACTCATCTCAGATCGCTATTTAAAATGAACGATATCGGACAATAACCACGCCCACTTTTTCGATATCGAAAATTTCGAAAAATCGAAAAAGTGCGATAATTCATTACCAAATACGGATTAAGCAATGAAACTTGGTAGGTGAGTTGAACTTATGACGCAGAATAGAAAAATAGTGAAATGTTGGACAATGGGAGTGGCACCGCCCACTTTTAAAAGAAGGTAATTTAGAAGTTTTGCAAGCTGTAATTTGGCAGTCGTTGAAGATATCATGATGAAATTTGGCAGGAACGTTACTCTTATTACTATATGTCTGCTTAATAAAAATTAGCAAAATCGGAGAACGACCACGCCCACTTTTTAAAAAAAAATTTTTTAAATTCAAATTTTAAAAGAAAAGTTAATATCTTTACAGTATATAAGTAAATTATGTCAACATTCAACTCCAGTAATGATATTTTGCAACAAAATACAAAAATAAAAGAAACTTTCAAAATGGGCGTGGCTCCGCCCTTTTTCATTTAATTTGTCTAGGATACTTTTAATGCCATAAGTCGAACAAAAATTTACCAGGTAGAGCCTTAGATTCTAGGACGATAACTGTTTTCTGTGAAAAGGGGCGAAATCGGTTGAAGCCACGCCCAGTTTTTATACACAGTCGACCGTCTGTCCTTCCGCTCGGCCGTTAACACGATAACTTGAGCAAAAATCGATATATCTTTACTAAACTCAGTTCACGCACTTATCTGAACTCACTTTGTATTGGTGTAAAAAATGGCCGAAATCCGACTATGACCACGCCCACTTTTCGATATCGAAAATTACGAAAAATGAAAAAAATGCCATAATTATATACCAAATACGAAAAAAGGGATGAAACATGGTAATTGTATTGGTCTATTGACGCAAAATATAACTTTAGAAAAAAACTTGGTAAAATGGGTGTGACACCTACGATATTGAGTAGAAGAAAATGAACAACATTAACACCTTTCATTTGATACCCATATCGTACAACAAAATTCTAGAGTCACCCCTGGCCCACCTTTATGGCGATATCTCGAAAAGGCATCCACCTATAGAACGAAGGCCCACTCCCTTTTAAAATACTCATTAATACCTTTCATTTGATACCCATATCGTACAAACAAATTCTAGAGTCACCCCTGGTCCACCTTTATGGCGATATTTCGAAAAGGCGTCCACCTATAGAACTAAGGCCCACTCCATTTAAAAATACTCATTAACACCTTTCATTTGATACCCATATTGTACAAACAAATTCTAGAGTCACCCCTGGTCCACCTTTATGGCGATATCTTGATAAGGCATCCACCTATAGAACTAAGGCCGACGCCCTTTTAAAATACTCATTAACACCTTTCATTTGATACCCATATCGTACAAAAAAATTCTAGAGTCACCCCTGGCCCACCTTTATGGCGATATCTCGAAAAGGCATCCACCTATAGAACTTAGGCCCACGCCCTTTTAAAATACTCATTAATACCTTTCATTTGATACCCATATCGTACAAAATAAATTCTAGAGTCACCCCTGGTCCACCTTTATGGCGATATCTCGAAAAGGCGTCCACCTATAGAACTTAGGCCCACTCCCTTTTAAAATTATCATTAACACATTTCATTTGATACCCATATCGTACAAACAAATTCTAGAGTCAGGCCTGGTCCACCTTTATGGCGATATCCCTAAATGGCGTCCATCTATAGAACTATAGCCCACTCCCTCTTAAAATGCTCTTTAATACCTTCCATTTGATACACATGTCATACAAACACATTCCTGGGTTACCCTAGGTTATTTTTACAACATGGTGATTTTCCCTTACTTTGTCTCCACAGCTCTCAACTGAGTATGTAATGTTCGGTTACACCCGAACTTAGCCTTCCTTATTTGTTTTTAATTCGCTTTCTTCTACATTACATGTAGTTCTAGATTCGAAACATAACACAATAAACGGATTTTTTTCATATATTAGCAATTCAAGTTCATATTTGTTAGCTAAGATGCTATTTATATTAAGATATATGCCTAATAGTTGCTATTTACGGTTTGACTTTTTTTGTTGGCAGTATTTTGTATATGCCGGGCATTTAACACTAAATGCAGAATGATTCACGTCAACGTCTAATAACTTTTTTTGTACTAGTTCGTAGCAATTAACACATTTTATTACTTCAGACTTACAGTATTTTTCTTCATGTGCACCACCGCACTTTACACAGGCAATTTTGTTCGTACATTCACTGGCTTTGTGTTGAAAGCCTAAACATTTAAAACATCTTTGTACGTTGTAATATTCGAACACTCTGCAACTATCGTATTCTATTTTGATTCTTCTTTTCGCAATTAGCAACTCGCATGTATCAAAATCACTCTCTAAAAGTACATTATACCTTTCTTCACGTTTTTTTTTTATTCTCATATACTTTTATTATTTCGATAACATTGCTGTAATCCATTTCATTTTGTTTTATTAAACATTCAACAATTCTTTCTTCGCTTAGTTTACTTGTTAGGCCCAACACTTTAACCATTTTCTTTTTTGTTTGGTTTCTAGTAATAGGGGCATAAACACTCCTTTGAAATTATTCTTACCTCATACTTAAGTTGAGAATATATGTACGTATGAGAAGGGTTTGAAAAATCACTTAGTCTTGCATTCAATAGCGTCTGAAATGTTAATTTTGATTTCCACACTTCATCCTTCAACACCCAAGTCTCCCGGTTTGACATTTCCTAAAGTTGGCGGCCCTATCCAAAACTAGTCCCTTGGAGTGAATCACATTGATTATAGCCTATCAACCAAGTTTAAATATCGCCTACACGTTACAGCTCCTTTTACAAATGTGAATACGTAGGCACATATATCTACCAGGTGAGGCTTTGTCCTTCGCAAGAACACTCAAAGTGGTGAAGCAAAAGCTTTCCGCAAACCAGTGGAACTAATGACCGTGTGTGCTACTACCCTAACGTAGTGAACAGTCGAACTTGTCTGAAAACTGAAGCTACGCTGTCATCCATAATGAACTCCTATATCGTAAGGCCGGAAAACAGTAGTTAACAACTTTCAACTTAAAATCCGTCGACTTTCATTCTAAATTTTATTTAACGGAGACTATTGAAACCAATGTTGTGAACACAAGCGTCTGCAGTCTTTGGTCTACATTTTAAAAATTTTATCCAGGGTCCTTGTAAAATTTTAATTATATATATGCGCCGAGGATTATAAGATTTTCACCCATTACGCAATGGCGTCCACTTAGTTTGCTTATGATTTCGAAGGCGGCATCCTTGGCCGAATAGTCACTCCCTAACGTTTCAAGGTGTTTCTCTGGTGTAGCTCGGCAGCATTGCGCGACAAAAGCATCCGTTGGAAAGTCTTCGGAGCTACACCTAGAGCTTCTAGCAAAGTGATGTCGACGAAGGTATGAGTTCGAAGTCGCAGTCCTATAGCTTCTGTACTGACATATGGTGTGAGGCTTAGGAGACGTGGTAGCGACTGGTTGTAGGGATTCCTACTTTTTGCACATCGGGAATTGTAGCTCTTAAAAACAGCCGAAAAAACTGGAGGCGCCCTGTCCACGAGAGTCATGAGTATTAATAGTCCATTAATAGCAACCCTAAGTCGCCTTTGTTCGTGACCGCCAAGGAGCGACAAATGATTTAAAGAAATTGTGTTCGCGACGATTATTAGGAGTTAACCCTAGGTGAAACTACGCTTTGCACAAGATATACAGACAAACGTGTGACTAGTTTATGTATCTCTGTTTCTTTTCAGCAGACGCAGCAGTACCAATTCCAAAGACCGGGGTTAAGTTCGAAGCCTCTCTGGAGCAAACGAACGAGGGACAATCCCTTCGCAAGGAGGTACTCCTGAAAATTTTTGAACGGTTTGCGAGATCTGGATGCAAAACCCCGGATCTTTCCGAAATGGCCAACACGCTGATTTCCTTAAATACATACAAACAAAACTTTCCTAAATATTATTTTTTAAATAGAAAAATCAAGGTTTTTAAAGTAAGAACACCGGCGTACGCCGGCGCGCCGCCTACGCCGCCGGCGACAAAGTGATCGGCGTAAACCTCTATTTCTCATATTTTGTTTAAAATGACTGGACGACGTATGCTCTCCTATAAGCAGCGCTTTGATTGCTGGCGGATACTCATGTAGTGTAAACAGCCAACAATTTCAATGCCAAATGAGTAAACTAGTTAATATGCTACCCTGTAACAAAAAGGGTCTAAACTTTAACCAACACAAAAGGGGGCATTTGCTAATTGTTGCTGACAGAGCAACTCACACGATTTAATACAGGTGTGTGTACAACGCACGAACAAACCAAATTTGCATTCAGGCAAATTTGGTGACATTGCGGTTCCCACAGAAGTCACAGCTCAACGCAGATGTGTAGGTACATATTTTGTGTCGAGTTGTATGTAGGTATGTAAGTATGTATGCTTAAAGAAAATATGTATGTAAGTATGTATGCTTAAAGTAAATATTTATGTAAGAATATGTTTAGAATAATTTAGTATAAATAAGCTGACAATATTTGAATAAAGAGCATTCGCACATTGCCACTCACAAAACCGACTATTCTTTTTTAATCTTTTATACTCACCGATATCACTTAATTTGATATGACTCTTACTACAACACATACCAGGTATTTCATTTAGCACCTTCCAGGCCTTACAAAAAACGCAAATTTCACTTATGCGGCCAATGAAAAATGGAGAATTTTCCATATATGTAATTCAGATGTGGTCTGTAGTTAAATGCTGACTTCAGACCAATCGCCCTTTGCCTGTTGGTCAATGCTCGCAACCTTTCATTTTAACTCTCCCCCCCTTTGTACCAAAAAACATCATACTTCGCTAATATATATCAGAATTGAAAATAAGGTAAAGGGAGGAAGAGACAAAAAGAGCGCGTTTATTATTTTCTTAAGCTACATACATATCTGTTGCTTTGTTTGTAGCAAATCAATATCAAAGCAAAGCACATTTTGGATTTGCATATAATGTGTGTTTCTAATCAACTTTTCTACATACATAAGTACATATGTGTTGCTTTGTACCGAATTGATTGTTTTGATTTTCAGTGGTTGTCGCAAAACAATAAAAAAGCGAAAAACTCGTGCATTTGCCAAGAGCGAAATGACGCACTCTCTGTGGCTGTGAGTATATGTATCTCTTCACAAACACAAAGTTGTTTTTGTTGGCCCGCTGTAGCTTGGGTTTAGCCATCGAAAAGTCTTATGCTTGCATTATTTAGGGGGTTTCATCAACTTTATCCTAAAACAAGTAAAGGTGTCTAAATTCGGGTGTAACCGAACATTATATACTCATTTCCTCTTACAATAAAACTTGATAAATGAAATATTATTGATTCAAAACTATTTTTTGCTAAGTTATAGCATATTATTCTAGCCTACGACCCTTTTAAACTTGTTTTATATCTAAGTTGCCGTGGTCTTTAACCGATCCCGTCCATTTTTACTAGAAATATTTTCTACAATAGGAAAAAATTGTGTACCCAATTCTATTACGATCCGTTAATCTTTCTTCGAGTTATGGCTCCCGAAACATAGAAAATTGCTTAGTCATAAAAGGGGCGGTGCCACGCCCATTTTTTGAAATTTTGACGTTTTTCCTATTTATTATTATAAATCCACTTGGGAAATGAAATACCATTGATATAAAGCTCTTTTTTGCAAAGATATAGCTTATTTTATTCGTCCACGACCCTTTTAAAAATCTCTTATATAAAAGTGGGCGTGGTCCTTAACCGATTTCGTTAATTTTTCTTCAAAGCATTCCTTATAATAAAGGAATTTTGTTACGATAGGTTTAACGATTTTCGATTTTTGATTACTAATATTTGTAAAATTGTTTTTATCACAAGTGGGCGGTGCCACGCCCATTTTTAAAAATTTTTTCAAATTTTTATCAAGAGTCTCAATATCAGTCCACACGCCAATTTTCCACATTCTAGGTATTATTTACTAAATAATCGGGTTTTTGTGTTTTCCAAAATGTTGTATGTATAAAAAGTGGGCGTGGTTACCATCCGATTTCGTAGCAAACTTGGTGAAGATATCTCAATATTTACTCAAGTTATCGACGGAGGGACAGACGGACATGACTCAATCAAATTTTTTTTCGACACTGATGATTTTGATATATGGAAGTCTATATCTATCTCGACTCCTTTATACCTGTACAACCATCCGTTATCCAATCAAAGTTAATATACTCTGTGTGCAAAGCACGCTGAGTATAATAAAGGGCTTTAGTTTGTGAAAATGGAAAAAATGAAAAGCTCAGGGTGTTTATTTGCGCCAACACTTTCTTTTAAAAAAATTCATAAAAATCGGTTTGGTACTTCTTGAGATTAGCTGTTCCAAACATTTCCCATATAAGCATTTTTATATAATTATGTTAGTATAGTATTATTATTAACCGATATCGCGCCATCGATTTTTCGATAGGATTTGGGCTCAGGAAAACAAAGTTCCACTACACATACCCAAAAAAAAAATTTCGAGCTTGCGAAATAAAATTTTTTTTTTTACTTTTTTTCGACTTTGATTTTTAAGGTTTTTTTCATGACCTACTAAAAAATTTTCATTTGATTGTAAAATTTTTATGTATACCCTGTCCGACCCAAAAATGTCCGCTAATAACGATGGCGATAACAGTTTTTGAAAAAAAAAAAAAAACAAAATTGTATATTGTTATCGCCAACGATTTTAGCTGACATTTTTGGGTTGGACAGGGTATACATTAGGGTGGAGTGATACCCTATGGAATTTTTTTTTGTTTTTTTTTTATAATGGCCTAGCAATGAAAAGTTGTCTATATATGAGTTAACCAAAACCACCAAATATTATTTTCGTAGGATGGCGTTTTGAGGTGCCCTCAGCCCCAAGAAGTTGAGCAAAATAATCGCGATTTTACAAAGTTCATTATTTACATATTTATTTTATTTCTTTTTTAATAGACATAACTTTAGTAAAATTACATATTAACGATATTGTAATTAATTATTATACTCAGTTGAGCAGAGCTCACAGAGTATAATAACTTTGATTGGATAACGGTTGGTTGTACAGGTATAAAGGAATCGAGATAGATATAGACTTCCATATATCAAAATCATCAGTATCGAAAAAAAATTCGATTTAGCCATGTCCGTCCGTCCGTCCGTCCGTCTGTCCGTTAACACGATAACTTGAGTAAATTTTGAGGTATCTTGATGAAATTTGGTATGTAGGTTCCTGGGCACTCATCTCAGATCGCTATTTAAAATGAACGATATCGGACATTAACCACGCCCACTTTTTCGATATCGAAAATTTCGAAAAATCGAAAAAGTGCGATAATTCATTACCAAATACGGATTAAGCAATGAAACTTGGTAGGTGAGTTGAACTTATGACGCAGAATAGAAAAATAGTGAAATGTTGGACAATGGGAGTGGCACCGCCCACTTTTAAAAGAAGGTAATTTAGAAGTTTTGCAAGCTGTAATTTGGCAGTCGTTGAAGATATCATGATGAAATTTGGCAGGAACGTTACTCTTATTACTATATGTCTGCTTAAAAAAAATTAGCAAAATCGGAGAACGACCACGCCCACTTTTTAAAAAAAAATTTTTTTAATTCAAATTTTAAAAGAAAAGTTAATATCTTTACAGTATATAAGTAAATTATGTCAACATTCAACTCCAGTAATGATATTTTGCAACAAAATACAAAAATAAAAGAAACTTTCAAAATGGGCGTGGCTCCGCCCTTTTTCATTTAATTTGTCTAGGATACTTTTAATGCCATAAGTCGAACAAAAATTTACCAGGTAGAGCCTTAGATTCTAGGACGATAACTGTTTTCTGTGAAAAGGGGCGAAATCGGTTGAAGCCACGCCCAGTTTTTATACACAGTCGACCGTCTGTCCTTCCGCTCGGCCGTTAACACGATAACTTGAGCAAAAATCGATATATCTTTACTAAACTCAGTTCACGCACTTATCTGAACTCACTTTGTATTGGTGTAAAAAATGGCCGAAATCCGACTATGACCACGCCCACTTTTCGATATCGAAAATTACGAAAAATGAAAAAAATGCCATAATTATATACCAAATACGAAAAAAGGGATGAAACATGGTAATTGTATTGGTCTATTGACGCAAAATATAACTTTAGAAAAAAACTTGGTAAAATGGGTGTGACACCTACGATATTGAGTAGAAGAAAATGAACAACATTAACACCTTTCATTTGATACCCATATCGTACAACAAAATTCTAGAGTCACCCCTGGCCCACCTTTATGGCGATATCTCGAAAAGGCATCCACCTATAGAACGAAGGCCCACTCCCTTTTAAAATACTCATTAATACCTTTCATTTGATACCCATATCGTACAAACAAATTCTAGAGTCACCCCTGGTCCACCTTTATGGCGATATTTCGAAAAGGCGTCCACCTATAGAACTAAGGCCCACTCCATTTAAAAATACTCATTAACACCTTTCATTTGATACCCATATTGTACAAACAAATTCTAGAGTCACCCCTGGTCCACCTTTATGGCGATATCTTGATAAGGCATCCACCTATAGAACTAAGGCCGACGCCCTTTTAAAATACTCATTAACACCTTTCATTTGATACCCATATCGTACAAAAAAATTCTAGAGTCACCCCTGGCCCACCTTTATGGCGATATCTCGAAAAGGCATCCACCTATAGAACTTAGGCCCACGCCCTTTTAAAATACTCATTAATACCTTTCATTTGATACCCATATCGTACAAAATAAATTCTAGAGTCACCCCTGGTCCACCTTTATGGCGATATCTCGAAAAGGCGTCCACCTATAGAACTTAGGCCCACTCCCTTTTAAAATTATCATTAACACATTTCATTTGATACCCATATCGTACAAACAAATTCTAGAGTCAGGCCTGGTCCACCTTTATGGCGATATCCCTAAATGGCGTCCATCTATAGAACTATAGCCCACTCCCTCTTAAAATGCTCTTTAATACCTTCCATTTGATACACATGTCATACAAACACATTCCTGGGTTACCCTAGGTTATTTTTACAACATGGTGATTTTCCCTTACTTTGTCTCCACAGCTCTCAACTGAGTATGTAATGTTCGGTTACACCCGAACTTAGCCTTCCTTATTTGTTTTTAATTCGCTTTCTTCTACATTACATGTAGTTCTAGATTCGAAACATAACACAATAAACGGATTTTTTTCATATATTAGCAATTCAAGTTCATATTTGTTAGCTAAGATGCTATTTATATTAAGATATATGCCTAATAGTTGCTATTTACGGTTTGACTTTTTTTGTTGGCAGTATTTTGTATATGCCGGGCATTTAACACTAAATGCAGAATGATTCACGTCAACGTCTAATAACTTTTTTTGTACTAGTTCGTAGCAATTAACACATTTTATTACTTCAGACTTACAGTATTTTTCTTCATGTGCACCACCGCACTTTACACAGGCAATTTTGTTCGTACATTCACTGGCTTTGTGTTGAAAGCCTAAACATTTAAAACATCTTTGTACGTTGTAATATTCGAACACTCTGCAACTATCGTATTCTATTTTGATTCTTCTTTTCGCAATTAGCAACTCGCATGTATCAAAATCACTCTCTAAAAGTACATTATACCTTTCTTCACGTTTTTTTTTTATTCTCATATACTTTTATTATTTCGATAACATTGCTGCAATCCATTTCATTTTGTTTTATTAAACATTCAACAATTCTTTCTTCGCTTAGTTTACTTGTTAGGCCCAACACTTTAACCATTTTCTTTTTTGTTTGGTTTCTAGTAATAGGGGCATAAACACTCCTTTGAAATTATTCTTACCTCATACTTAAGTTGAGAATATATGTACGTATGAGAAGGGTTTGAAAAATCACTTAGTCTTGCATTCAATAGCGTCTGAAATGTTAATTTTGATTTCCACACTTCATCCTTCAACACCCAAGTCTCCCGGTTTGACATTTCCTAAAGTTGGCGGCCCTATCCAAAACTAGTCCCTTGGAGTGAATCACATTGATTATAGCCTATCAACCAAGTTTAAATATCGCCTACACGTTACAGCTCCTTTTACAAATGTGAATACGTAGGCACATATATCTACCAGGTGAGGCTTTGTCCTTCGCAAGAACACTCAAAGTGGTGAAGCAAAAGCTTTCCGCAAACCAGTGGAACTAATGACCGTGTGTGCTACTACCCTAACGTAGTGGACAGTCGAACTTGTCTGAAAACTGAAGCTACGCTGTCATCCATAATGAACTCCTATATCGTAAGGCCGGAAAACAGTAGTTAACAACTTTCAACTTAAAATCCGTCGACTTTCATTCTAAATTTTATTTAACGGAGACTATTGAAACCAATGTTGTGAACACAAGCGTCTGCAGTCTTTGGTCTACATTTTAAAAATTTTATCCAGGGTCCTTGTAAAATTTTAATTATATATATGCGCCGAGGATTATAAGATTTTCACCCATTACGCAATGGCGTCCACTTAGTTTGCTTATGATTTCGAAGGCGGCATCCTTGGCCGAATAGTCACTCCCTAACGTTTCAAGGTGTTTCTCTGGTGTAGCTCGGCAGCATTGCGCGACAAAAGCATCCGTTGGAAAGTCTTCGGAGCTACACCTAGAGCTTCTAGCAAAGTGACGTCGACGAAGGTATGAGTTCGAAGTCGCAGTCCTATAGCTTCTGTACTGACATATGGTGTGAGGCTTAGGAGACGTGGTAGCGACTGGTTGTAGGGATTCCTACTTTTTGCACATCGGGAATTGTAGCTCTTAAAAACAGCCGAAAAAACTGGAGGCGCCCTGTCCACGAGAGTCATGAGTATTAATAGTCCATTAATAGCAACCCTAAGTCGCCTTTGTTCGTGACCGCCAAGGAGCGACAAATGATTTAAAGAAATTGTGTTCGCGACGATTATTAGGAGTTAACCCTAGGTGAAACTACGCTTTGCACAAGATATACAGACAAACGTGTGACTAGTTTATGTATCTCTGTTTCTTTTCAGCAGACGCAGCAGTACCAATTCCAAAGACCGGGGTTAAGTTCGAAGCCTCTCTGGAGCAAACGAACGAGGGACAATCCCTTCGCAAGGAGGTACTCCTGAAAATTTTTGAACGGTTTGCGAGATCTGGATGCAAAACCCCGGATCTTTCCGAAATGGCCAACACGCTGATTTCCTTAAATACATACAAACAAAACTTTCCTAAATATTATTTTTTAAATAGAAAAATCAAGGTTTTTAAAGTAAGAACACCGGCGTACGCCGGCGCGCCGCCTACGCCGCCGGCGACAAAGTGATCGGCGTAAACCTCTATTTCTCATATTTTGTTTAAAATGACTGGACGACGTATGCTCTCCTATAAGCAGCGCTTTGATTGCTGGCGGATACTCATGTAGTGTAAACAGCCAACAATTTCAATGCCAAATGAGTAAACTAGTTAATATGCTACCCTGTAACAAAAAGGGTCTAAACTTTAACCAACACAAAAGGGGGCATTTGCTAATTGTTGCTGACAGAGCAACTCACACGATTTAATACAGGTGTGTGTACAACGCACGAACAAACCAAATTTGCATTCAGGCAAATTTGGTGACATTGCGGTTCCCACAGAAGTCACAGCTCAACGCAGATGTGTAGGTACATATTTTGTGTCGAGTTGTATGTAGGTATGTAAGTATGTATGCTTAAAGAAAATATGTATGTAAGTATGTATGCTTAAAGTAAATATTTATGTAAGAATATGTTTAGAATAATTTAGTATAAATAAGCTGACAATATTTGAATAAAGAGCATTCGCACATTGCCACTCACAAAACCGACTATTCTTTTTTAATCTTTTATACTCACCGATATCACTTAATTTGATATGACTCTTACTACAACACATACCAGGTATTTCATTTAGCACCTTCCAGGCCTTACAAAAAACGCAAATTTCACTTATGCGGCCAATGAAAAATGGAGAATTTTCCATATATGTAATTCAGATGTGGTCTGTAGTTAAATGCTGACTTCAGACCAATCGCCCTTTGCCTGTTGGTCAATGCTCGCAACCTTTCATTTTAACTCTCCCCCCCTTTGTACCAAAAAACATCATACTTCGCTAATATATATCAGAATTGAAAATAAGGTAAAGGGAGGAAGAGACAAAAAGAGCGCGTTTATTATTTTCTTAAGCTACATACATATCTGTTGCTTTGTTTGTAGCAAATCAATATCAAAGCAAAGCACATTTTGGATTTGCATATAATGTGTGTTTCTAATCAACTTTTCTACATACATAAGTACATATGTGTTGCTTTGTACCGAATTGATTGTTTTGATTTTCAGTGGTTGTCGCAAAACAATAACAAAGCGAAAAACTCGTGCATTTGCCAAGAGCGAAATGACGCACTCTCTGTGGCTGTGAGTATATGTATCTCTTCACAAACACAAAGTTGTTTTTGTTGGCCCGCTGTAGCTTGGGTTTAGCCATCGAAAAGTCTTATGCTTGCATTATTTAGGGGGTTTCATCAACTTTATCCTAAAACAAGTAAAGGTGTCTAAGTTCGGGTGTAACCGAACATTATATACTCATTTCCTCTTACAATAAAACTTGATAAATGAAATATTATTGATTCAAAACTATTTTTTGCTAAGTTATAGCTTATTATTCTAGCCTACGACCCTTTTAAACTTGTTTTATATCTAAGTTGCCGTGGTCTTTAACCGATCCCGTCCATTTTTACTAGAAATATTTTCTACAATAGGAAAAAATTGTGTACCCAATTCTATTACGATCCGTTAATCTTTCTTCGAGTTATGGCTCCCGAAACATAGAAAATTGCTTAGTCATAAAAGGGGCGGTGCCACGCCCATTTTTTGAAATTTTGACGTTTTTCCTATTTATTATTATAAATCCACTTGGGAAATGAAATACCATTGATATAAAGCTCTTTTTTGCAAAGATATAGCTTATTTTATTCGTCCACGACCCTTTTAAAAATCTCTTATATAAAAGTGGGCGTGGTCCTTAACCGATTTCGTTAATTTTTCTTCAAAGCATTCCTTATAATAAAGGAATTTTGTTACGATAGGTTTAACGATTTTCGATTTTTGATTACTAATATTTGTAAAATTGTTTTTATCACAAGTGGGCGGTGCCACGCCCATTTTTAAAAATTTTTTCAAATTTTTATCAAGAGTCTCAATATCAGTCCACACGCCAATTTTCCACATTCTAGGTATTATTTACTAAATAATCGGGTTTTTGTGTTTTCCAAAATGTTGTATGTATAAAAAGTGGGCGTGGTTACCATCCGATTTCGTAGCAAACTTGGTGAAGATATCTCAATATTTACTCAAGTTATCGACGGAGGGACAGACGGACATGACTCAATCAAATTTTTTTTCGACACTGATGATTTTGATATATGGAAGTCTATATCTATCTCGACTCCTTTATACCTGTACAACCATCCGTTATCCAATCAAAGTTAATATACTCTGTGTGCAAAGCACGCTGAGTATAATAAAGGGCTTTAGTTTGTGAAAATGGAAAAAATGAAAAGCTCAGGGTGTTTATTTGCGCCAACACTTTCTTTTAAAAAAATTCATAAAAATCGGTTTGGTACTTCTTGAGATTAGCTGTTCCAAACATTTCCCATATAAGCATTTTTATATAATTATGTTAGTATAGTATTATTATTAACCGATATCGCGCCATCGATTTTTCGATAGGATTTGGGCTCAGGAAAACAAAGTTCCACTACACATACCCAAAAAAAAAATTTCGAGCTTGCGAAATAAAATTTTTTTTTTTTACTTTTTTTCGACCTTGATTTTTAAGGTTTTTTTCATGACCTACTAAAAAATTTTCATTTGATTGTAAAATTTTTATGTATACCCTGTCCGACCCAAAAATGTCCGCTAATAACGATGGCGATAACAGTTTTTGAAAAAAAAAAAAAAAACAAAATTGTATATTGTTATCGCCAACGATTTTAGCTGACATTTTTGGGTTGGACAGGGTATACATTAGGGTGGAGTGATACCCTATGGAATTTTTTTTTGTTTTTTTTTTATAATGGCCTAGCAATGAAAAGTTGTCTATATATGAGTTAACCAAAACCACCAAATATTATTTTCGTAGGATGGCGTTTTGAGGTGCCCTCAGCCCCAAGAAGTTGAGCAAAATAATCGCGATTTTACAAAGTTCATTATTTACATATTTATTTTATTTCTTTTTTAATAGACATAACTTTAGTAAAATTACATATTATAACTAAAAACGACAAATTTTAAATGGTGTTTTAAAATTTTTGTTGATAATAGTATGTTTCTAATCAAGTGTATAAGTAAACGTTTTACTGGCACATACTAGGCCATGAAAATCAGTAGGATTTGAAATCAATGAGCATAATAACAACAAGCAAAAGTAAATAAATGACACAAAAAAAAAAAAACAAAAAAAAAATTGTTTGTACCTACCGTCTTTTTCAAAGTTAAGTTGCGTTGGGGCACCTCTAAACATACGATGAGTGCAATAAAAATTTTCAACCTTATTTCTGGTATAGAAAGGCAACTTTCTGGAGGTCAGCCAAAAGCGATTTCGAAAATAAATAAATTCACTCCACCCTAGTATACGTATGAAATTTTTTTTTAGTAGGTCATGAAAAAATCCTTAAAAATCAGTCGAAAAAAAGTAAAAAAAAAAATTAAATTTCACAGGCTCGAAAATTATTATTTTTTGGGTATGCTTGGTGCAACTTTTTTCCTGAGTACAAATCCTATCGAAATATCGATGGCGCGATATCGGTTAACTTTCGTCCATACCAACCGACCCACCCTAATATATACATATGTATATTTGCACAGTTGTTTTCAAATTGATATGTGTACAATGAGAATTAAGCGTTTATAATAACATTTCAATATAAATTTTCTGTTATAGGAGCCTAATTAGCCTATTTAATAAATAACTTTAATGGAAATTTTTAATTAGTTGAACAAACAGGTTCATATTTACGCATATACCGGAGAAATTAAATGAACGTGACTTTGAAGGAACATTTTGCTATACTTTTTCATTATAATATTTCCCAGTAATTGTTTGTTTATATATACATATTGTAGCACATTTTTCCTTTGCTCTTGTTTTATCTAATATTTTTTATTGAATGAATGTTTTACAAAATATCTCTGAGTTGCTAATAATTTACATTAACTTGCTTTGTTTCATAAGCTATTCCTATAAACTTGCAACAGATCGGTCATTCTGACATACAATCGCCCCTATTGTTTCCTGATTTTTATTTAATAACCAAGACTTGATATGTGCTACTTCCCATATCCCTTCATATGGAACCTGGCTAACTTGAAATCCTTCAACATCCTTTAACAGGTATCGGTCATTTGGCAGAACTTTCGCTACTCTATAAGGTCTTTAAATTTTGGAGTCATATTTTTACATGCCCCTGAAATATTTATGCAATTCTTCACCATGACGTAATCTCCTTCGTGATAAGCTTTTAAAATCCTAGTCCGATCTTTTTGAGATTTATTATACACTTTTCTGTATTTTTTGCTGCTCTAGGCCGTATCTGTTCTAAATTCTTCCTCGTTTATATAAAACTCTTCCGGGTTTTTCTTTTATAAAATCTATTACTGCTCCTTTTTGTGGTTTACCAAATAATAGAATACTAGGTGTTGTTGCTATGCTTCGATGAAAAGTATTATTTGCATTTCCAGCATTAGTAATTTTGGAAATCATTGGAGCTATAATACGATTTATTCGCTCTACTTGTTCATTAGCTTGTGGAGATCCCGTAGCTATTTTAATATGTTTTATATTATTTGTTTCCATAAACAATTGAAACTTTTCAGAAGTAAAGGCACTTCCTCTGTTCGATATTAAAGATTTCGGTCTACTATATGCATTGAAATATGAGTTTAGACAACTTATAATTTCACAGCCCCAGTAGTTCGTACCCCAAAGAGCTTTGAAAATTTTGAGAAACCATCGACCACTAGAAATATGTATTTTTTTACAATTCTTTAACAATATTGGACCAAAGTAATCTACGTGTATCATTTCAAAAGGTACATTCCCTTTAGGGATATTGTGTAAGAGTCCTTCGCGAGAACCATTTTTTGAGAGAATGTAATATACTTTAAACAATTTCGAATATGTGTTTCAATTTTCTCCTTCAATTTAGGAAACCAATAGGTTTTAGATATTGCATGAAAAACTTTATCACATCCAAAATGTCCCATTTCATCATGATAAAGTCGTAGAATGCTTCCTTCCATTTCTTGTGGTACATAAAATAAAATTTCCTTACCTACTTTGCGATAAATAAGGTCATTTCTCATTTCAAATATCTTACTTTCCTTCTTCTCTAACTGTTTCATAATTTATAAAATTATCTTGTCTCTATTCTAACAAATTGATAAATTCTTTTATAAATACCTTTGATTTTCTTCTAAAACTAACACATTAGAAATCCTACTCAACGCATCCAAATGTTGCATCTTTGAACCACTACGGTGCTCTAATGTGTGGTTAAAATTGTCTAGCTGCAGGGTCCATCGCGCAATCCTAGGATTTACTGCCCGTTTGTTTAAAGTTAACGTTAATGAATTGCAATCAGTAACATTGCAAAATTTTAACCCTTGTAAATATATTCTAAACCTCCTTTATGCGTAAATTGTCGCCAAAGTTTCTAATTCGAAACTGTGATACGTGGTTTCTGCTTCAGTAGTACGTATTGAAAAGTAAACAAGTAAGGAAGGCTAAGTTCGGGTGTAACCGAACATTACATACTCAGCTGAGAGCTTTGGAGACAAAATAAGGGAAAATCACCATTTAGCAAAATTAACCTAGGGTAACCCTGGAATGTGTTTGTATGACATGGGTTTCAAATGAAGGTATTAAAGAGTATTTTAAAAGGGAGGGGTGACTCTAGAATGTGTTTGTACGATATGGATATCAAATTAAAGGTATTAATGAGGGTTTTAAAAGGGAGTGGTCCTTAGTTGTATATGTGAAGGCGTTTTCGATATCGATATCGACCAAAATGTGGATAAGGATGGCCCAAAACATCATCTGTCGGGTACCGCTAATTAATTTATATATATAATACCAGGAACAGTATTCCTGCCAAGATTCAATGGGCGTTTGATTTCGCCCTGCAGAACTTTTGTCATTTTCTTCTACTTAATATGGTAGATGTCACACCCATTTTACCAAGTTTTTTTCTAAAGTTATATTTTGCGTCAATAAACCAATCCAATTACCATGTTTCATCTCTTTTTTCATATTTGGTATAGAATTATGGCATTTTTTCATTTTTCGTAATTTTCGATATCGAAAAAGTGGGCGTGGTCATAGTCGGATTTCGGCCATTTTTTATACCAAGATAAAGTGAGTTCAGATAAGTACGTGAAGTAAGTTTAGTACAGATATATCGATTTTTGCTCAAGTTATCGTGTTAACGGCCGAGCGGAAGGACAGAAGGGCGACTGTGTATAAAAAATGGGCGTGGCTTCAACCGATTTCGCCCATTTTCACAGAAAACAATTAACGTCATAAAATCTATGCCCCTACCAAATTTCAAAAGGATTGGTAAATTTTTGTTCGATTTATGGCATTAAAAGTATTCTAGACGAATTAAATGAAAAGGGCGGAGCCACGCCCATTTTGAACTTTTCTTTTAGTTTTGTATTTTGTTGCACCATATCATTACTGGAGTGAATGTTGACATAATTTACTTATATACTGTAAAGATATTAAATTTTTTGTTAAAATTTGACTTAAAAAAATTTTTTTTTTAAAGTGGGCGTGTTCGTAATCCGATTTTGCTAGTTTTTCCTTAGCACACATATAGTAATAGGAGTAACGTTCTTGCCAAATTTCATCATGATATCTTCAGCGACTGCCAAATTACAGCTTACAAAAGTTACCTTCCTTTAAATTCCTTTAAAAGTGGGCGGTGCCACGCCCATTGTCCAAAATTTTACTAATTTTCTATTCTGTGTCATAAGGTCAACCCAACTACCAAGTTTCATCGCTTTAGCCGTCTTTGGTAAAGAATTATCGCACTTTTTCGGTTTTTCGAAATTTTCGATATCGAAAAAGTGGGCGTAGTTATGGACCGATTTTGTTCATTTTAAATAGCGGTCTGAGATGGGTGCCCAGGAACCTACATACCAAATTTTATTAAGATACCTCAAAATTTACTCATGTTATCGTGCTTACGGACGGACGGACGGACATGGCTAAATGAATTTCTTTTTTCGCCCAGATCATTTTGATATATGGAAGTCTATATCTATCTCGATTAGTTTATGCCGTTACGGATTACCGTTATGCGAACAAAGTTAATATACTCTGTGAGCTCTGCTCAGCTGAGTATAAAAATTGGGTGGAATTTCCCATCCCCTTTCTTTTGCAAAAGAATAGCGCCAAACCCTCGAGAGCTTGCATCGCAATGCAATTCAGACTCGTCCTTTGGATCATATATACATAATCTAGGTGCTTCCATCAACTTTGTCTTTAATTTTTGGAAACATTCCAAATCTTTCTCACCAAACTTAAAACTAACGTACTTTCGTATTAAATTATACAATGGACCAGCTTCAATTGAAAACCCTTTAATAAACCTCCTATGAATATGAACAGAGTCTTAAAAAGCTATGCACGTCCTTACTATTTCTTGGAATAGGGAAATTTTTAACGGCATCTACGTTATTTTTATAGGCCCTAATCCGATTTCAAAACTTACACTTATCAACTCTTAGCTCCAATTTGTTTCTCACCAATCTATCGAATACTTCCTTCATATTCTCTAAATGATCATTTTCAGTACTCGTTGTAACCATCGTCCAAATAAATGGCAACTTTTCCCGCGCGTATGAGATTATCAAATACATAATTTACAAAACGATGAAAAGTGGAAGGGGCATTCTTAAGCCCAAATGGCATCCTACAAAAGTGGATTTTATGGAATCTTCGTTCATTCACACATGGTAAAATGCACTCTTTAAATGCAATAGGGAAAATATTGGTTTATTAACTAATCTATCTAAAGGATCGTCAATTAATGGTATCGGATAATTATCTTTCCATGTATTTTTGTTTAAAGTTCTATAATCTACACAGAGCCGTATATCACCAGCTTTTTTTCGCACTAATACAATTGGTAAACAGTATTCCGATCTACTAGGCCTAATCACATTTTTCTGCAATAAGTCATCTAATATTTTTTGAAGCTTTTCCTTTTCATTATAAGCTAGTTTTCGTGGAGGGATATGGAAAGGCTTTTCATTATTCAACAAAATTTTAATTTCATATGCAGTTTCCGGTTCATCAGGGCGTTCACAGCACAAATAGCATTCTTTAAATATTTTATCAAGTTTCCTTTTCGTCCCTCATCAAATCGCCTGAGCAGTTAGTTGATGACCACAGCAGATGTGATGGCACCCCTCCCTGCGGCGTTCCCCTGTCCACTGATTTCGTGGCCTCGTACAATCCCAATTGCGATGTAATCTTCCTGCAATTTAACGTGCAGCCGATCCATCTCGTTAAGGCTGAATGTACTTTAATGTAATTAAGACCATCCATAATCGCCCATTTAGAAACATTATTGAAAGCCCCGGCAATGTCTGAGAAGACTCCTAGAGCATATTCCTTATATTCCAGGGCTTTCTCTATGCTTATTACCACCCTATGCAATGCGGTGTCTACCGACTTGCCTTTGGTGTACGCATGTTGTGTTGTGGAGAGCACCTTTTCATCCACGTTGTACTTTATGTACATATCTATTAGCCTCTCAAAGGTTTTGAGTAGAAATGATGTTAAGCTAATGGGTCTATAATCTTTGGGATACACGTGACCGATCTTCCCCGCCTTTGGTAGGAAAGCTACACGAGCAGTTCTCCAAGAGTGCGGTACATGATTCAGTCTTATGCACCTATCGAATATTATTTTAAGCCATTCCACGACCGCCCTACTTGAAACTTGTAGCATTACCGGGAATATACCATCTGGGCCCGGCTATTTAAACTTGAAAACGTTGTTGCTGTTGTTGTACCAGTGTTTCGCCCCCCATCAATGCCCTCTAACGGGAGTCCAAGGAAACTTCAATTTCATGTGCAATTTCAACAGGGGTGGACCATAATGAGAGGGGTGTTAGAGGCGTTGGTTCCAGATTACAATTAAAGAGATGGTTGATGTCATGTGGGGACACATTGCAAGTGGGGCATACATTTTGTATGTCGGGGATGATTCTGGATAGGTAGAGTTTAACCTGTTACAGTATCCAGAACGAAGTTGAGCTATAGTGACACGCGTTTCCCTGGGGAGTATGCGTTCCTCCTCCGCAAGTTTTGGGTACTGTTCTTTGAGTACTGGATTCACCGGGCAATTCCCGGAATAAAAGTCCGACGCTTGTTTGTGGAGTTCACTGAGGACCTGCTTGTGTTTTTTGCTTCATACGGCTGAGTTCTCAGGTGCCGTATTTCCTCATAATGCTTACCGAGATGACTCCTTAAGCCCCTAAGCGGTGTTGACTCATCAATCAGATGTCTGTTGGGATGCCCAGGTTTCTGGGTATTCAACAGGAACTGTTTGGTTAGCATCTCATTTCTCTCCCTGATGGGGAGTATTGTTGCCTCATTATGTAGATGGTATTCTGGGGACATAAGACAGCCCGTCGCGGTTCTGAGAGCATTATTTTGTCAGGCCTGTAGCTTCTTCCAGTCAGTAGTTTTTAGGCTTGGCGACCATATATATGTGTGGTAATGAGCGTTTCTTTTTCTTTTCCCCCAGTAGTGCCAGCAAGGGATTTGGGGATTTTTGTACGGCTCTGGATTTTCGGCACAATTGCGGCTGCATGCCCACCAAAATGTAGATCTTGATCAAACGTCAATCCTAAGATGTTGGGGTGTAAGACAGTCGGTAGCGTAGTGCCATCGACGTGGATGTTCAAAATAGTCGACATTTGGGACGTCCATGTTGTAAATAAGGTCAATGAGGATTTAGTCGGTGATAATGCCAGGTTTCGCCAGGCGAAAAAACTGGAGAGATCAGGGAGGTAGCCGTTTATTCTGTTGCAAAGCTCATCGATTTTTGGGCCTGGGCCTGTGGCCATTATTGTGCAGTCATCGGCGTAGGAAACGATAGTAACTCCTTCTGGTGGCGAAGGTAGCTTAGATATGTAGAAATTAAACAAAATTGGAGATAGGACACGACCCTGTGGCTTCCCTTGTTTAATTCTTCTTGCTTTTTATGTTTCGTTTCTAAATTGCACCGATGCCTGCCGACCACCCAGATAATTTGCGGCCCACCTTTTAAGACATGGGGAAGGGTTGACCCTTCCAGGTCTTGCAGTAACGTGCCGTGGTTGACCGTATCAAAAGCTTTTGATAGGTGTAGCGCAACGAGTATTGTTCTATGGTGGGGATTTTGATTTAAACCGCAATTTATCTGGGTGCTAATGGCATTTAGTGCGGTGGTGGTGCTATGGAGTTTTCTGAAGCCATGCTGATGACAGGCTAGCTGCAAATTTGCTTTGAAGTAGGGTAGCAAAATGGCTTCACGTGTCTTGGCTACTGGCGATCTCTCGTGATATCGGGCGGTATGACTCTCCTATGTTAGCTGGTTTCCCAGGCTTTAGTAGCGGGATCACCTTGGCCGTTTTCCATTTTTCGGGCATGATAAAGGTGGAAAGAGACAGGTTGAAGACATGTGCTTAATATTTGAAACCCCCTTTCCCTAGGCTTTTAAGCATCGGCATGGCTATGCCGTCTGGGCCCACTGCTTTGGATGGTTTAGCATGACCGATGGCATCCTCAACCTCTTTGGCGGTGATGGTAATTGGTGACGCGCTGATTTTATATTTGTGTGCGTGTCTATTTTTGTCGACCGTAGAATGCATTATGTATTGTCGGCAGAAAGCGCTCGCGCATTTTTTCGCATCCGACAGCACTTCATCGCCAAAGACGATGGAAACTTTGTCACTGTGCCTAGACGGATTTGATAGGCACTTTACGGTGGACCAAAGTTTACCTACATCGGCAGAAAGGTTACAACCGCTTAGGTGCTCCTCCCATTTCGCCCGCTTGTGTTCACCCACAAGCAGTCTGATGCGTTGGTTTATATCCCTTATTTGGGGGTCGCCGGGATCGAGCTGTCTTATAAGGTCACGTTCTCTCGATAAATTTGCGGCCTCCGCCGGGAAGTGGGGCCGAATTTCGGGAATTCTACCGGCGGGAATGAAACGTGCCGAGGCGGATTCAATGACCTTGCGGAAAGCACGCTCCCCTTGGCGGGCATCAGTCGGGATAGGGAGGGCAGCAAAGCGGTTGTCTGTAAAGGATTTGTATTCGTCACACTTTCCTTTTTTAAAGTTTATGAAAGTGCGTTTTTCTGTGGCGATGAATTGGGCGGTACGCTCGAGCGAAATAAGTATAGGCAGGTGATCGGATGCCAATGTTACCATGTGCTGCCAGTTGGCGCAGTTTACAAGTTCTGCGCTCACGATTGAAATATCCGGCGAGCTGTGACAGCTTCCTACCATACGTGTTATTGTGCAGAACGTCGTTTCTTCTATTTGATCCGCCACATCTCACCCCTATTGTCCGCCCGAAAGTTTGAATGCCATAGATCGTGATGGGCATTGAAATAGCCTAGGATAATGCGATTGTTGCCAGTGAGTAAGGCGCTGATATTAGGGCGGTGTCCACTGGGGCAACAAGTGGCAGGAGGATGTAGATGTTGATGATTTCTAGGTTTGCATCGCCTGACCGGACAGATAAGCCTTGACGTTCTAAGACACTGTCCCTGCGGTCGATGCCGGGATCAAATATATGATATTGCACATAGTGGTGTATGATAAACGCGAGGCCGCCTCCATTTACGCTCTCGCGATATTTTCTGTGGACATTATACCCAGAACAGGTCTGCAGTGCAGATGTTGCTGTGAGTTTAGTCTCTTGAATCGCAGCAATGCGGATGTTGTGCCGCTTCATGAAATCGACTATCTCCGTGATCTTCCCAGTTAATCCATTACAGTTTAACTGCAGAATTCTGAAGTGCATAGGGGGACACGTCGCCACTCTGGGAGCAAAGTGCATTATCCAACTGTGCAGTGGGAGGGAAATAGAGATAAGATGGATACCAGAACCTTATCGGATTTATACGACTTTAAAATGCCACACCAATAGTATTTATATCCAACGACTTTCCAAGGAATGTATCCTATTGTTCCAAGAACAACGACTACTATGCATGTGGTACAATAAATGCATTTCTAATAAAGCTTTTAAAAAATTTTTCTTAACTATGTACTCCCATCCTTAGACAAGATATTATCCATTTCGAAAAAGTTTCCAATAATTACATTTAATCATTGCTTATTACTAAGTATATCTCAATATGGCTTACATAAATTTTTTTACTGAAATAAAAAAATATCAATAATAGGTAAACCATGGAAACAAATTAATTCAGTTTTGAAAAGGATGTGACCAAATAAGGTGTTACCCCATTCCAACCAAGCAAAAGTAGTTACATCGTATTCGCGCATTTGCCGGGCAAAACAACTGTATAGTGCCGCAAAAAAGTGGATATGCTGTGCCGCCGGAGGTACAGCACCCTGAGTTTTTCAACTTGTCACGTCGTTACTTTACGTTGGCTGTAAGCGATACATGCCCACGTTGATTTCAATAGATCCTTAGCGGTAGAAGGCAATTTGTCTCAACCAGCTTACCAAATCGTTTTCAGATACCTCCGAGTAAAATTTTCAAAATCAATGATTTTCTGTCTTAATTCGGAGTTAAGGCACCTGACTCTCTGCACCGAAATGGCTGATCAAGCGCTAGTTTATTTAATTGACGGTGCGAACTAATACATATTACATCTCTTGGTGGGGATGGAACACACAACCGACTATCGTGGGAATCGACCTGCTGACTAGGTAGGGCGAAGAACCGCTGCAACAACCATAGTAGGCTAAAATCCTATTCTTATTTGTTTTGAATTCTTGCCAAAAGATGTACACAAGGAGTCTTGTGGTAGATGAACCTTTGCGATTAGATGGAAGAACCTTCGGGTATGGGAAAAATATACTAAAAGGAGTGTCAACGAATACGATGAAGGTTGTACTAGAGCTTAGAGCTGACTCCACCACACATAGTTATATATATAGACTGCTGAGCATACCTTTTTGAAAAAAAAAAAAAAGTGGCTTTTGAGAGACTGACAAAGATCACTCTAACGAAATTTTCAAATATTCAATTGTCAAAAAGATGATGAAAGGCTCCTAGGGCCTTGGGTAGTGTATCGATGGTGATGGTCGTTTGCCGGATACAGATCCGGCACGTCCCGGTAACAAGCACCATTAAGGTACTACCCCGACCATCTCGGGAACGATTTTGTATGATCACATGAAACCGTCTAGGCCATCCGCCCTCCCACTAGAGATATACGCCGCCGCCGCCGATTTTTGTCGTTTTTCGCACGCCGCCTCCGAATGTCAAAAATGTCGGCGCGGTACTATATTTTCTACTCATGTTAGACTGTCTACGTCATTTCTTGTTCATGCCGAAAATTGGACGGATATGGTCGAAAGGGGTATGAACGGATGCGCATCACTGCCAGTTATAAGAATCCAATTGCCAAATATAACTCTTTCTACCCGTTCAAAAGTAATTTAAACAAGTAAGGAAGGCTAAGTTCGGGTGTAACCGAACATTACATACTCAGCTGAGAGCTTTGGAGGCAAAATAAGAGAAAATCACCATGTAGGAAAATGAACCCACAGTAACCCTGGAATGTGTTTCAATGACATTGGTATCAAATGGAAGGTATTAAAGAGTATTTTAAAAGGGAGTGGACCATAGTTCTACAAGTGGACGCCTGTTCGAGAAATCGCCATAAAGGTGGACCAGGGGTGACTCTAGAATGTGGTTGTACGATATGGATATCAAATTAAAGGTATTAATGAGGGCTTTAAAAGAGAGTGAACTTTAGTTGTATAAGTGAAGGCGTTTTCGAGATATCGGACCAGGGTGACCCAGAACATCATCTGTAGGGTACGGTTAATTTATTTATATATATGTAATACCACGAACAGTATTCCTGTCATGATTCCAAGGGCTTTGGATTTCGCCCTGCAGAACACACCCATTTTACAAAGTTTTTTCTAAAGTTATATTTTGCGTCAAAAAACCAATACAATCACCAAGTTTCCTCCCTTTTTTCGTATTTGTGTTTATGGCATTTTTTTTTTCATTTTTCGAAACTTTCAGTATCGACAAAGTGGGCACGGTCATAGTCGGATTTCGCCCATTTTTAATACCAAGATAAAGTGAGTTCAGATAAGTACGTGAAGTAAGTTTAGTACAGATATATCGATTTTTGCTCAAGTTTTCGTGTTAACGGCCGAGCGGTAGGACAGACGGTCGACTGTGTATAAAAACTGGGCGTGGCTTCAAACGATTTCGTCCATTTTCACAGAAAAGGGTTACCGTTATAGAAGCTATGCCCTTACCAAATTTCACAAGGATTGGCAAATTTTTGTTCGACTTATGACATTAAAAGTATTCTAGACAAATTAAAGGAAAAAGGGCGGAGCCACGCCCATTTTGAAATTTTCTTTTTTTTTTGTATTTTGTTGCACGATATCATTACTGGAGTTGAATGTTGACATAATTTACTTATATACTGTAAAGATATTAAATTTTTTGTTAAAATTTGACATTTAATTTTTTTTTTTTTAAGTAGGCGTGTTCGTTCTCTGATTTTGCTAATTTTTATTTAGCACACATATAGTAATAGGAGTAACCTTCGTGCAATTTTCATCATGATATCTTCAACGACTGCCAAATTACAGCTTGCAAAACTTTTAAATTACCTTCTTTTAAAAGTGGGCGGTGCCACGCCCATTGCTCAAAATATTACAAATTTTCTATTCTGCGTCATAAAGTCAATCCACCTACCAAGTTTCATCGCTTTATACGCCCTTGGTAATGAATTATCGCAGTTTTTCGGTTTTTCGAAATTTTCGATATCGAAAAGTGGGCGTGGTTATAGTCCGATTTCGTTCATTTTAAATAGCGATCTGAGGTGAGTGCCCAGGAACCTATGTACCAAATTTCATCAAGATTCCTCGCGGACAGACGGACGGACGGACATGGCTTAATGAATTTCTTTTTTCGCCCAGATCATTTTGATATATAGAAGTCTATATCTATCTCGATTAGTTTACGCCGTTACGGATTTCCGTTATGCTAACAAAATTAATATATTCTGTGAGCTTTGCTCAGCTGAGTATAAATATAAACTCCAACATGTGAATAAATTCGCCAACGTAAAAATGTATAGATTATGGGTATGGGGAAAACCAAAAACTAATTCGTTGGCCCTGGTATCGTTATAACAAAGGGGTTATTCTATGACTTCAATAACCGGTTACGTTGGCTTTCAAAGAGCTGGTTGGCTCAGCTGTTTGGCAGGGCCTCAAAGTAGTTGTTTCGCAATTTTCTTTTTATGTCATGATCTATTCATACACGAAAGAACTTTACAGTCGTGATCAAACTTTGGTCTCACAATTTAAGGCATTTACATGCGTACCACTTTCATTGCATACAATCAAAAATATTTATTTATTCCCAATCATTACAATTTATTTGTACATTATATATGAAAAAAATATCACTTTTTCGACTGCTGAGTGGAATGTCACCGTATCTCAACTGTTGTTTCGAAAACGACCTATCTCAAAATATTTCAAAATTCGGTGTTTTGTCGAGTAAGGGTGATATTCCACTCAACAGTGAATTTATAACAACAACCTTCAATCTAAATGGCGTCTTATAAAGTCATTAACTCTTTTATTTGTTAAATCTGTAAATAAGGCCGGCATCTCGATGTGTTCACAAACAGATTGTGCCACCGCACAAAGTTTTTCTTTAACAATTGCACCTGCTCCAGAATCTCCTGAAAACATATTGCTTCGAGTTGATTCCCCACAAATGATTGTTTCTGATAGACTTAACTGTGACTGTGGCTTCCTATGCGTACCGCCATAATAGCGCTGGCATGCATCCCTTCGCATTGTATCCATTTCAATAGTTTTGAGAAGATTACTAAACTCCTTACTATCATAAGATACATGGCCCCATCCACTAATTTGCATTGTCATATCCGGTACTAAATTGAAATCGCAAATGTCTACTGGTTCTACTGACTCACTTTTTGAAAAACATCCATCCAATTTAAGCACAGCGATATCCATATAATATGATCCTTCAGTATAACCATCACCAAGAAATATCTCCCGCACTCCGAGTTGTTGCTCCCTGCCATTGCCAAATTTAGTTATATCGCTTACACCAGCTAGAACCTGGAGCTCGCTCTCTTTTCTATTGAAAACGCTTTTCGCAGCTGTAACAACCGTATACAAATTGACTAAGGATCCAACAAACCTATAATCGGAACAATGAAATATTGCAACGGTATGTTTGCTGTCCTTTATATCTATATCTTTGCCATTTATCATGCGAAATTGCACATTCGTAGAGGATAAAGGGCAGCTTAGAACGACAAAGAGGACTGCCAAATAAATATGTGAATACATTTTAGTTATAAGAACTTTTGTCACCACTTTTTAAGTATAAACTATAACGTGATTAATTTTGCGGCCGGTATTTATACCTAATTGAGTCATGTGAATAAAAAATAAGCAAAAACTTTTCAGTCCAAATTTCAAGAATTTTAAATAACAACAATACATCTTAATTGAAGTCAAGGCTATACAATAAAATATCTTGTTTGTTTTCACTCGGCCCATTATAAATAAAATAAATAAATAAATGCAAGGCCCGATAACCGCCGAAGAGACTTCAGGCCGCGCTTCTGTTCCTATTTGAGTCGGGCTCCTTTTAGTTTTTCCTACAAATTGGCGCGCCGACACCTACATGTTTTTACGCCGACTCCGAACGGTATCTGCAAAGAAGATTAGTTTTCGCTGAGGGGCTTTTCATGGCAGAAATGCACAAGGTGTGCTTGCCAAAAACTTCCGAGAAAAATGTTCTTCTAATTGAAAAACCTCGTTTCTAAAATTTTTGGTGTTGCTTTCCCCCAGGCGTGAACCAAAGATCTTCGGGGTGGTAGACGAAGCACGCTACCATCACACCACGGCGGCCGCCCGGCAAATACATAAAGCTTATTAAGCGTTATAGAAGCCTACACTGCAAGAAAAAGACTGGTAAAATCAACCGAAATACGGGTCAATTCAACCGAAATTTCTGTCAATTTTTATCCATCGCAACAAGATGTTGAATCAACTGCGCACAAATCGTTGATTCGTAATTGACCTTTTAGTAGTCAAATGAACAAAAAAAGTTGTTGCGACAGCTTTGTATGAAAGTACCTATGTTGCCATATAAATATGTAAATAAATGTAAGGCGCGATAGCCTCCGATGAGATTTTAGGCCGAACCTCTCTTCCAATTTGCATCGTGCTCCTTTTTAATTTTTCTTACAAATTGGCGGGACGGGACCTACTTATTTTATGCCGACTCCGAACGACATCTGCAAGGTATATGAGTTTTCACTGAGAGCATTTCATGGCAGAAATACACTCGGAGTGCTTGCCGAACACTGCCGAGGGGCGACCCCGCTTAGAAAATTTTCTTCTAATTGAAAAAGCTTGTTTCTAAAATTTTGATGTTGCTTTGCCCGGGGTGTGAACCCAGGGTCTTCGGTGTGGTAGGCGGAGCACGCTACCATCACACCACGGCGGCCGCCATGTAAATACGTAAATATGTGAATACATAAATACCCATGCTTGTTACATATACATACATATGAATATAGAAATGAAAATAGTAGTCACATCTCAATTCTTTCAGTTGCAGCTCAGCTCATTTTCAATTTCTTCCTTCGCATGTAGTTGCCACACTTGATTTTTTCGAACAAAACTTGTAGTATAAATGTTTGACGTAACATTTTAAAAAGAGAACTTGTAAACTTGTAAGTTGTAACTTTGCATGTAATTCGGCAAGTTCAATTTTCGTAACACTTTAGGTTGAAACTTTTATTTTGTCGGAAACAACATTAAAAAAGGATGTTTTTTTTATTGTCTTATTAGATTAGTTCGCGTGAGTGCGTGAGTGAAAATTCATAAAAACTTGAACAAGCAAAGATTTTGCAACAAGAGGGCGCAATTCTAAATTTCGCTTGGACGAGAAGTTGCAAAATTGTACTCGATAGATAGGTGTCTCGGTATCTCATAATTTTTTGCACAGTAAATTCAAAAAAGGGTTTTTTCGTTTTGTATTGATAACTGAAAAATTAGTTTTTTGTTGTTTTCCCATTTTGTGTGTTTTTTCGATTTGTTGGTTGTCTTCATTGTAAATTTTACCAAGTAGCGCAACTAACAGCTGATCGGTGAAAATTCGCACATTCACACGCACAGTTCTCGACTCAATTTCAAACAAAAACTTTGGATTATTTAACTCAAATTTTAAAGTGAGATAATCCTTACGAATTTATGTATATAGAATATATAAGGCGTTTTTGTTGTTATTAAAACAATAGTTTTATTTTTATCAAAGCTTTTATCATTTTTTTTTTTTAACTTTGAAAAAACTCCGAACACCATTCCTTCATTATATGACATTCGACTGCCTTACAATGGTACAATGGTTGTCTTATTTTGGTGTTTTTTTTAACAAGTGGTAAAATCGGCATAGGTACAAAGTAGAGAGCGCAGTGAGCGTAAAATTCTCTTTGAAATTTGCTCATGTATTGACAGTTGATCGCCGTTGAAATGACCTGTCAGTTGAAATGACTAAACTAATTTGTTCGTTTGACAAATAACTTGGTGGAATTAACCATAATTCGATCAACTTCACCGAATCTCCGTTAAGTCACGAACAACAGAACAGGTTTGTTGATTTTATAGCACAATTTTTTTCAGTGTATTTAGCCTATTTAATAAATAACTTTAATGGAAATTTTTAATTAGTTAAACAAACAGATTGATATTTACGCACATTGCAGAGAAATGAAATGAACGTGGCTTTGACAAAACATTTTGCTATACTTTTTCATATGAAAATTTCCTAGTACTTGTTTCTTTATATATACATATTTGTATTTGCACAGTTGAATTGTGTTATCAAATTGATATGTGAACAATGAGAACTAAGCGTTTACAATAACATTTCCATATAAATTTTCTGTTATAGAAGCCTAATTAGCCTATTTAATAAACAAACAGGTTCATATTTACGCATATTGCAGAGAAATTAAATGAACGTGGCTTTGACAAAACATTTTGCTATACTTTTTCATATGAAAATTTCCTAGTACTTTTTTCTTTATATATACATATTTGTATTTGCACAGTTGAATTGTGTTATCAAATTGATATGTGAACAATGAGAATTAAGCGTTTACAATAACATTTCCATATAAATTTTCTGTTATAGAAGCCTAATTAGCCTATTTAATAAACAAACAGGTTCATATTGACGCACGTTGCAGAAAAATTAAATGAACGTGGCTTTGACAAAACATTTTGCTATACTTTTTCATATGAAAATTTCCTAGTACTTGTTTCTTTATATATGCATATTTGTATTTGCACAGTTGAATTGTGTTATCAAACTGATATGTGAACAATGAGAATTAAGCGTTTACAATAACATTTCCATATAAATTTTCTGTTACAGAAGCCTAACTAGCCTATTTAATAAATAACTTTAATGGAAATTTTTAATTAGTTAAACAAACAGCTCCATATTTACGCATATTGCAGAGAAATTAAATGAACGTGGCTTTAACAAAACATTTTGCTATACTTTTTCATAAGAAAATATCTTAGTAATTGTTTGTTTATATATACATATTTATATTTGCACAGTTGAATTGTGTTATCAAACTGTGAACAATGAGAATTAAGCGTTTACAATAACATTTCCATATAAATTTTCTGTTATAGAAGCCTAATTAGCCTATTTAATAAACAAACAGGTTCATATTTACGCATATTGCAGAGAAATTAAATGAACGTGGCTTTGACAAAACATTTTGCTATACTTTTTCATATGAAAATTTCCTAGTACTTTTTTCTTTATATATACATATTTGTATTTGCACAGTTGAATTGTGTTATCAAATTGATATGTGAACAATGAGAATTAAGCGTTTACAATAACATTTCCATATAAATTTTCTGTTATAGAAGCCTAATTAGCCTATTTAATAAACAACAGTTCAAATGAAAAAGTATAGCAAACTGTTTTGTTAAAGCCACGTTCATTTAATTTCTCTGCAATATGCGTCAATATGAACCTGTTTGTTTAACCAATTAAAAATTCCGATTAAAGTTATTTATTAAATAGGCTAATTAGGCTTCTATAACAGAAATATTATATGGAAATGTTATTGTAAATGCTTAATTCTCATTGTTCACATATGAATTTGATAACACAATTCAACTGTGCAAATATACATATGTAGATATAAACAAACAAGTACTAGGAAATTTTCATATGAAAAAGTATAGCAAACTGTTTTGTTAAAGCCACGTTCATTTAATTTCTCTGCAATATGCGTCAATATGAACCTGTTTGTTTAACTAATTAAAAATTTCCATTAAAGTTATTTATTAAATAGGCTAATTAGGCTTCTATAACAGAAAATTTATATGGAAATGTTATTGTAAATGCTTAATTCTCATTGTTCACATATGAATTTGATAACACAATTCAACTGTGCAAATATACATATGTAGATATAAACAAACAAGTACTAGGAAATTTTCATATGAAAAAGTATAGCAAACTGTTTTGTTAAAGCCACGTTCATTTAATTTCTCTGCAATATGCGTCAATATGAACCTGTTTGTTTTAACAATTAAAAATTTCCATTAAAGTTATTTATTAAATAGGCTAATTAGGCTTCTAAAACAGAAAATTTATATGGAAATGTTATTGTAAACGCTTAGTTCTCATTGTTCACATATCAGTTTGATAACACAATTCAACTGTGCAAATATACATATGTATATATAAAGAAACAAGTACTAGGAAATTTTCATATGAAAAAGTATAGCAAACTGTTTTGTTAAAGCCACGTTCATTTAATTTCTCTGCAATATGCGTCAATATGAACCTGTTTGTTTAACTAATTACAAATTTTCATTAAAGTTATTTATTAAATAGGCTAATTAGGCTTCTATAATAGAAAATTTATATGGAAATGTTATTGCAAACGCTTAGTTCTCATTGTTCACATATCAATTTGATAACACAATTCAACTGTGCAAATACACATATGTATATATAAAGAAACAAGTACTAGGAAATTTTCATATGAAAAAGTATAGCAAACTGTTTTGTTAAAGCCACGTTCATTTAATTTCTATGCAATATGCGTCAATATGAACCTGTTTGTTTTAAAAATTTAAAATTTCCATTAAAGTTATTTATTAAATAGGCTAATTAGGCTTCCCCCGCCCGATTATGACGAAGTTAGAATAGCAATAACCAGATTGAAAAACAACAAGGCCGTGGGCGCTGATGGATTTCCTGCGGAGCTATTCAAGTTCGGCGGCGAGGAGTTGGTAAGGCGCATGCAGCAGCTTCTTAGCAAAATATGGGCGGACGAAAGCATGCCCGACGGTTGGAATCTAAGTGTTCTTTGCCCAGTCCACAAGAAGGGGGATACTGCAAAATGCACCAACTATCGTGGAATCAGCCTTCTTAATATCGCATATAAGGTCCTTTCAAGTGTATTGTGCGAAAGATTGAAGCCCACCGTGAACCGGCTGATTGGACCTTATCAGTGCGGCTTCAGACCTGGTAAATCTACCATCGACCAGATTTTCACAATGCGCCAAATCTTGGAAAAAACCCGTGAAAAGAGAATCGACACACACCACCTCTTCGTCGACTTTAAAGCCGCCTTCGACAGCACGAAAAGGAGCTGCCTATATGCCGCTATGTCTGAATTTGGTTTCCCCGCAAAACTTATACGGCTGTGCAAAATGACGTTGAGCAACACCATCAGTTCAGTCAGAATTGGGAAGGACCTCTCCGAGCCGTTCGAAACTAAACGAGGTTTCAGACAGGGTGACCCCCTATCGTGCGATTTCTTTAATTTGATGCTGGAGAAAATTATACTAGCTGCAGAACTTAACCGCACTGGAACAATATACTATAAAAGCGTGCAATTACTGGCATATGCTGATGACATTGATATCATCGGCCTAAACACCCGCGCTGTTAGTTCTGCTTACTCCAAGCTGGAAAAAGAAGCGGTAAAGATGGGTTTGATGGTGAATGAGGACAAAACGAAGTACCTGCTGTCATCGAGCAAAGAGTCAGCGCATATGCGCCTTGGCAACCACGCTACTGTTGGCAGCCATAATTTCGAAATAGTAAAAGACTTCGTTTATTTGGGAACCAGCATCAACATTAGCAACAACATCAGCACTGAAATCCAGCGAAGAATAAATCTTGCCAATAAATGCTACTTTGGACTAGGTAGGCAATTGAAAAGTAAAGTCCTCTCTCGGCGAACGAAAATCATACTCTACAAGTCACTTATCGTACCCGTCCTGCTATATGGGGCAGACGCATGGACCATGACAACAGCAGATGAAGCGGCTTTGGGAGTGTTCGAGAGAAAAGTTCTTCGAAAGATTTATGGACCTCTACGCGTTGGCGATGGCGAGTACCGAAGAAGATTTAATGATGAGCTGTACGAGCTATACGCAGACATCAACATAGTCCAGCGAATTAAAACGCAGCGGCTGCGCTGGCTAGGCCATGTTATGCGAATGAAAGATGATGCTCCGGCCAAGAAAGTGTTTCTATCGGAACCCGCCTATGGAAGCAGAGGTAGAGGGCGGCCCCCACTCCGTTGGAAGGACCAGGTGGAAAACGATTTAAACTCCCTTGGTGTGACCAATTGGCGCCGGTTGGCGGAGCGAAGGAGCGACTGGCGCGCCTTGTTGGACGGCCATAACCGTTTAGACGGTTAAGCGCCAATTAAGTAAGTAAGTAAGTAATTAGGCTTCTAAAACAGAAAATTTATATGGAAATGTTATTGTAAACGCTTAGTTCTCATTGTTCACATATCAGTTTGATAACACAATTCAACTGTGCAAATACACATATGTATATATAAAGAAACAAGTACTAGGAAATTTTCATATGAAAAAGTATAGCAAACTGTTTTGTTAAAGTCACGTTCATTTAATTTCTCTGCAATATGCGTCAATATGAACCTGTTTGTTTAACTAATTAAAAATTTCCATTAAAGTTATTTATTAAATAGGCTAATTAGGCTTCTATAACAGAAAATTTATATGGAAATGTTATTGTAAACGCTTAATTCTCATTGTTCACATATCAGTTTGATAACACAATTCAACTGTGCAAATACAAATATGTATATATAAAGAAACAAGTACTAGGAAATTTTCTAGTACTTGTTTCTTTATATCTACATATGTATATTTGCACAGTTGAATTGTGTTATCAAATTCATATGTGAACAATGAGAATTAAGCATTTACAATAATATTTCCATATACACTTTCTGTTATAGAAGCCTAATTAGCCTATTTAATAAATAAATTTAATGGAAATTTTTAATTAGTTAAACAAACAGGTTCATATTGACGCATATTGACGCAAATGTCCAGAAATGACCCCTACGGCATCCCGGACGGATACCGAAAACCATCCAAAAATGATGCCGGTAGGTACCCCAAGTGATCCCCTAATAGTCCCAAAACGACGCTAACGGGATCCCTGACGGATCCCGAAAACCATCCAGAAATGATGCCGGTAGGTACCCCAAATGATCCCGAAATAGTACCGAAATGACCCCCTCGGGATGCCGGACGGATCGCGAAAACTATCCAGAAATGATGCCGGAGAGGTCCTTAAATGATCCCCTAATAATCCCGAAATGACCCTGACGGGATCCAGGACGGATCCCGAAAACCATCAAGAAATGATGGCGAAAGGGTCCCCAAATGATCCCGTATTAGTAGAGAAAAAGTCCCGAAATTACTCTGATGGGTTCCCGTACAGATCCCGAATTCCATCCAGAAGTGATGACGGAAGGGTCCAAAAATGATCCCGTATTGTCCCCGAAAAAGTCCCTAAATGACCCCGACGGGATCCCGGACGGATCCCAAAAACTATCTAGAAATAATGAAGGAAATTACCCAAAATGATTGCGAAAAAGTCGTGAAATAACCCCGACGGAATTCCGGACGGATCCCGAAAACCATCCAGAAATGATCCCGAAATAGTCCCGAAGAAGTCCCGAAATGTCCCTGACGGGATCTCAAACAGCCCCCTAACTGACCCCGCCGGGATCCCGGACAGATCCCGAAATCCATCCAGGAATCATTTTTGCCCAAAATGATTCCGAAATAGTTTCGGAAAAGTCCACAAATTACCCTGACGGGATCGCGGACGAATCCTGAAAACCATGCTTAAATGATCCCGAAAAAGTCCCGAAATGACCCCGACAGGATCTCGGACGGATCCCCAAAACTATCTGGAAATGATGAAGGAAGGTACCCAAAATGATTCCGAAAAAGTCCTGGAATAACCCCGACCGGATTCCGGACGGATCCCGAAAACCATCCAGAAATGATGCCGAAAGGTACACCAAATGATCCCGAAATGATCCCGACGGGATCCCTTACGGATCCCGAAAACCATGCAGAAATGATGCCGGAAGGGACCCAAATGATCCCGAAAGAGTCCTGAAATGACCCTGACGGGATCCCGTACGGATCCCGAAAACCATCCAGAATTGATGTCGGTAGGTACCGCAAATGATCCCGAAATAGTTCCGAAATGAACCCGTCGGGATCCCGGAAACTATTCAGAACTGATGCCGGGAAGGTCCTCAAATGATCCCATATTAGTCGAGAAAAAGTCTCGAAATGACCCCGACTGGGTCCCTTACGGATCCCGAAAACCATCCAGAAATGATGCCGAAAGGAACACCAAATGATCCCGAAATAGTCCCGAAATGATCCCAACAGGATCCCGGACTGATCCCGAAAATTATCCAGAAATGATGCCGGAAAGGTCCTCAAATGATCCCTTAATAGTTCCGAAATCACCCTGAAGGGATCCCCGACGTATCCGGGAAACTATCCAGAAATGACGCCGGAAATGTTCCCAAATGATCCCCAAATAGTGCCGAAATGACCCTGACGGGAGCCCGGACGTATCCCGAAAACCATCCAGAAATGAAGGCGAAAGGGTCCCCAAATGATCCCGTATTAGTGGCGAAAAAGTCTCGAAATAACCTCGACGGGATCTCGGACTGATACAGAAAACCATCTAGAAATGATGCCGGAAGGTACCCCAAATGATCCCGAAAAAGTCTTGAAATGAATCCGACGGGATCCCGAACGAATCCCGAAAACCATCCAGAAATCCTGCCGGAAGGGAACCCAAATGATACCGAAAAAGTTTCGAAATGACCCCGACGGGATTCCTAACGGATACCGAAAACCATTCAGAAATGATGCCGGAAAAGTCCTAAATGATCACCTAATAGTCCCGAAATGACTCTGACGGAATCCCGGACGGATCCCGAAAACCATCCAGAAATGATGCCGAAAAGTCCCCAAATCATCCCGTATTAGTCGAGAAAAAGTCCCGAAATGATCCCGACGGGATCCCGGACTTATCCCGAAAGCTATCCAGAAATGATGCCGGATAGGTTCCCAAATGATCCCCAAATAGTGCCGAAATGACCATGACGAGATCCCGGACGAATTTCGAAAATCGCCAATCGACAATCCAGAAATGATGCCAGAAAGGTCCTAAAATGATCCCTTAATAGTCCCGAAATGACCCTGAAGGGATCCCCGACGGATCCCGGAAACTATCCAGAAATTATGCCGGAAAGGTTCCCAAATGATCCCCAAATAGTGCCGAAATGACCATGACGAGATCCCGGACGAATTTCGAAAATCGCCAATCGACAATCCAGAAATGATGCCAGAAAGGTCCTCAAATGATCCCTTAATAGTCCCGAAATGACCCTGAAGGGATCCCCGACGGATCCCGGAAATTATCCAGAAATGATGCCGGAAAGGTTCCCAAATGATCCCCAAATAGTGTCGAAATGACCATGACGGGATCCCGGACCGATCCCGAAAACCATCCAGAAATGATGGCGAAACGGCCCCCAAATGATCCCGTATTAGTGGCGAAAAAGTCCTGAAATTACCCCGACGGGATCCCGGACGAATCTCGAAAACCATCCAGAAATGATGCCGGAAGGGAACCCAAATTATCCCGAAAGAGTCCCGAAATGACGCCGACGGGATCCCGGACGGATCCCGAAAACCATTCAGAAATGATGCCGGAAGGGTTCCCAAATGATCCCGTATTAGTCCAGAAAAAGTCCCGAAATGACCCCGACCGGATCCCGGACGGATCCCGAAAATCATCCAGAAATGATGCCGAATGGGTCCCCAAATGATCCCGTATTAGTCGAGAAAAAGTCCCGAAATGACCCCGACCATTTCCCGGACTGATCCAGAAAGCCATCTAGAAATGATGCCGGAAGGTGCCCTAAATGATCCCGAAAAAGTCTTGAAATGACCCCGACGGGATCCAGGAAAAATCCCGAAACCCATCCAGAAATGATGCCGGTAGGTACCCCAAATGATCCCGAAATAGTCCCGAAATGACCCCGTCCGGATCGCGGACGGATCCCGAAAACTATCCAGAAATGATGCCGAAAGGGTCCCCAAATGATCCCGTATTAGTCGAGAAAAATTCCCGGAATGACCCCGACGGGATCCCGAACGAATCCCGAAAACCATCCAGAAATTATGCCGGAAGAGCCTCCAAATGATCCCGTATTAGTCGAGAAAAAGCACCGAAATGACCCCGACGGGATCCCGGACGAATCCCAAAAACCATCCAGAAATGATGTCGGTAGGTATCCCAAATGATCCCGAAATAGTCCCGAAATGTCCTCGTCGGCATCCCGGACGGATACCGAAAATTATCCAGAAATGATGCCGGAAAGGTCCCCAAATGATCCCCTAATAGTCCCGCAATTACCCTGATGGGATCCCGGACGGATCCCGAAAACCATCCGGAAATGATGTCGAAAGAGTTCCCAAATGATCCCGTACAGGTCGCGAAAAAGTCCGGAAATGACCCCGACGGGATCCCGGACGGATCGCGAAAACCATCCAGAAATGATGCCGGAAGAGCCCCCAAATGATCCCGAAAAGGTCCCCAAATGACCCCGACGAGATCACGGACGGATACCGAAAACCATCCAGAAATGATGCCGGTAAGTACCCCAAATGATCCCGAAATAGTCCCGAAATGACCCCGTCCGGATCCCGAAGACTATCCAGAAATGATGCCGAAAGGGTCCCCAAATGATCCCGTATTAGTCGAGAAAAAGTACCGGAATGACCGCGACAGGATCCCGGACGGATCCCGAAAACCATCCAGAAATGATGCCGGAAGGATCCCAAATGATTCCGAAAAAGTCCCGCAATGATTCCGACGGGATCCCGAACGGATACCGAAAATCATCCAGAAGTGATGCCGGAAAGGTCATCAAATGATCACCTAATAGTCCCAAAATGACCCTGACGGCATCCCGGGCTGATCCCGAAATCCATCCAGAAATGATCTTGGGAAGGTCCCAAAATGATCCCGAAATAGTCTCGGAAAAGTCCGGAAATTACCCTGACGGGTTCCCGGACGAATCCTGAAAACCATCCTTAAATGATCACAAAAAAGTCCCGAAATGGGCCTGACGGGACCCCGAAAGGATCCTGAAAACTATCCAGAAATGATGCCGGAAAGGTCCTCGAATGATCTCCTAATAGTTCCGAAAAGACTCTGACGGGATCCCGAACGGATCCCAACAACTATCCAGAAATTATGCCGAAAGGGTCCGCAAATGATCCCGTATTAGTCGATCCCGAAAAAGTCCCGCAATTATTCCGACGGGATCCTGAACGGATACCGAAAACCATCCAGAAATGATGCCGGAAGAACCCCCAAATGATCCCGAAAAAGTCCCCAAATTACCCTGACGAGATCCCGGACGGATCCCGAAAACCATCCAGAAATGATGCCGAAAAGGTCCCCAAATGATCCCGTTTCAGTCGCGAAAAAGTCCCGAAATGACCCCGACGGGATGCCGGACGAATCCCGAAGACCATCCAGAAATAATGCCTAAAGGGACTCCAAATAACCCCGAAAAAGTCCCGTAATGATCCCGGAATACCATCAAGAATTTATCTCTCGAAGGTACGCAAATGATCCCGAAAGTACCCCGACGGGATCCCGGACGGATCCCGAAAACCATCCAGAAATGATGCCGGAAGGGTCCCCAAATGATCGCGAAATAGTCCCGAAATGATTCCGGAGTAGTTCCGAAAATGTCTCAAAATAACCCCGACGGCATCCCGGACGGATCCCGAAAACTATACAGAAATGGTCCCGGAAGGGTCCCAAAATGACCCCGAAAAAGTCCCGAAATTACCCCGGCGGGATCCCGGACCAATCCCGAAAACCATCCAGATATGATCCCGGAAGGGCCTCGATATGACCCTTACGGAATTAAAAATAAGGTGAAGCTAATTATAAAATCATGTTAATAAGGCAGCAGGCGAATTGGAGCGAATGAAAAGTTACATAGAAACATACAGGTAAAGCTAATAAAAGCGTGCTAATAAAAACAATTGAAGGAGGGCGGATGGCGGGTGTAGAAGGAGAGGACTAATGATGTTCCTCCAAAATTGTCTAGATCTCGATCTGTATGTGCCAGATACCAAAAACTATTGAAGTAGGAGAAAATCTATATTGAGTTATAACAATTTATAGATTTTAAACCAGAGGGGAGATAAAGGGGGGAGGGGGCGGCGGATTGTTTCACTGCTTACTTTGTAAGCCCTCGACTTATTTGACCCCTTGAGTCTGTGATATTGGTGAAGGCCAGTATTTGTAAAGTTGTAATGTGTAAAAATTATTAAAAAGTAATTGCTCGAAAGGGTCGTGGGACCTCCACCCCTCTTTCCATGTTCGAAAAAAAATTTCGCTAGTAGACTACTGTCTGTGTCCCAAATTTCATCAAAATCCGTGTAGCCATTCTGGCGTGATTCAGTCGCAAAGACGAAAAAATATGATAATTAAATTATAACTGGGGGCGGAGACCACGCCCCTTTTGAAAAATATATAGCTAGTAGATCCTTCTAGACTATTGGCTATATGTGTGCAAAATTTCATCCAAATCGGTCCAGCCGTTCTTGCGTTATTGAGTCACAAAGACAAACATCTGGACAAACATCCAAACATCCAAACATCCAAACATACAAACATCCAAACATCCAAACTTTCCCATTTATAATATATATTAGATATTAGATTAGATTAGATATGTGTATTTGCACAGTTGAATTGTGGTATCAAATTGATATGTGAACAATGAGAACTAAGCGTTTACAATAACATTTCCATATAAATTTTCTGTTATAGAAGCCTAATTAGCCTATTTAATAAATAACTTTAATCGAAATTTTTAATTGGTTAAACAAACAGGTTCATATTGACGCATATTGTATAGAAATTAAATGAACGTGGCTTTAACAAAACATTTTGCTATATTTTTTCATAAGAAAATTTCCTAGTACTTGTTTGTTTATATCTACATATGTATATTTGCATAGTTGAATTGTGTTATCAAATTCATATGTGAACAATGAGAATTAAGCGTTTACAATAACATTTCCATATAATATTTCTGTTATAGAAGCCTAATTAGCCTATTTAATAAATAACTTTAATCGAAATTTTTAATTGGTTAAACAAACAGGTTCATATTGACGCATATTGCAGAGAAATTAAATGAACGTGGCTTTAACAAAACAGTTTGCTATACTTTTTCATATGAAAATTTCCTAGTACTTGTTTCTTTATATATACATATGTGTATTTGCACAGTTGAATTGTGTTATCAAACTGATATGTGAACAATGAGAACTAAGCGTTTACAATAACATTTCCATATAAATTTTCTGTTTTAGAAGCCTAATTAGCCTATTTAATAAATAACTTTAATGAAAATTTTTAATTGTTAAAACAAACAGGTTCATATTGACGCATATTGCAGAGAAATTAAATGAACGTGGCTTTAACAAAACAGGTTGCTATACTTTTTCATATGAAAATTTCCTAGTACTTGTTTGTTTATATCTACATATGTATATTTGCACAGTTGAATTGTGTTATCAAATTCATATGTGAACAATGAGAATTAAGCATTTACAATAACATTTCCATATAAATTTTCTGTTATAGAAGCCTAATTAGCCTATTTAATAAATAACTTTAATGGAAATTTTTAATTAGTTAAACAAACAGGTTCATATTGACGCATATTGCAGAGAAATTAAATGAACGTGGCTTTAACAAAACAGTTTGCTATACTTTTTCATATGAAAATTTCCTAGTATTTGTTTGTTTATATCTACATATGTATATTTGCACAGTTTAATTGTGTTATCAAATTCATATGTGAACAATGAGAATTAAGCGTTTACAATAACATTTCCATATAATATTTCTGTTATAGAAGCCTAATTAGCCTATTTAATAAATAACTTTAACCGGAATTTTTAATTGGTTAAACAAACAGGTTCATATTGACGCATATTGCAGAGAAATTAAATGAACGTGGCTTTAACAAAAGAGTTTGCTATACTTTTTCATATGAAAATTTCCTAGTACTTGTTTCTTTATATATACATATGTGTATTTGCACAGTTGAATTGTGTTATCAAACTGATATGTGAACAATGAGAATTAAGCGCTTACAATAACATTTCCATATAAATTTTCTGTTTTAGAAGCCTAATTAGCCTATTTAATAAATAACTTTAATGGAAATTTTTAATTGTTAAAACAAACAGGTTCATATTGACGCATATTGCATAGAAATTAAATGAACGTGGCTTTAACAAAACAGTTTGCTATACTTTTTCATATGAAAATTTCCTAGTACTTGTTTCTTTATATATACATATGTGTATTTGCACAGTTGAATTGTGTTATCAAATTGATATGTGAACAATGAGAACTAAGCGTTTGCAATAACATTTCCATATAAATTTTCTATTATAGAAGCCTAATTAGCCTATTTAATAAATAACTTTAATGAAAATTTTTAATTAGTTAAACAAACAGGTTCATATTGACGCATATTGCAGAGAAATTAAATGAACGTGGCTTTAACAAAACAGTTTGCTATACTTTTTCATATGAAAATTTCCTAGTGCTTGTTTCTTTATATATACATATGTGTATTTGCACAGTTGAATTGTGTTATCAAACTGATATGTGAACAATGAGAACTAAGCGTTTACAATAACATTTCCATATAAATTTTCTGTTTTAGAAGCCTAATTAGCCTATTTAATAAATAACTTTAATGGAAATTTTTAATTGTTAAAACAAACAGGTTCATATTGACGCATATTGCAGAGAAATTAAATGAACGTGGCTTTAACAAAACAGTTTGCTATACATTTTCATGTGAAAATTTCCTAGTACTTGTTTGTTTATATCTACATATGTATATTTGCACAGTTGAATTGTGTTATCAAATTCATATGTGAACAATGAGAATTAAGCATTTACAATAACATTTCCATATAAATTTTCTGTTATAGAAGCCTAATTAGCCTATTTAATAAATAACTTTAATGGAAATTTTTAATTAGTTAAACAAACAGGTTCATATTGACGCATATTGCAGAGAAATTAAATGAACGTGGCTTTAACAAAACAGTTTGCTATACTTTTTCATATGAAAATTTCCTAGTACTTGTTTGTTTATATCTACATATGTATATTTGCACAGTTGAATTGTGTTATCAAATTCATATGTGAACAATGAGAATTAAGCATTTACAATAACATTTCCATATAATATTTCTGTTATAGAAGCCTAATTAGCCTATTTAATAAATAACTTTAATCGGAATTTTTAATTGGTTAAACAAACAGGTTCATATTGACGCATATTGCAGAGAAATTAAATGAACGTGGCTTTAACAAAACAGTTTGCTATACTTTTTCATATGAAAATTTCCTAGTACTTGTTTCTTTATATCTACATATGTATATTTGCACAGTTGAAGTGTGTTATCAAATTCATATGTGAACAATGAGAACTAAGCATTGACAATAATATTTCCATATACACTTTCTGTTATAGAAGCCTAATTAGCCTATTTAATAAATAAATTTAATGGAAATTTTTAATTAGTTAAACAAACAGGTTCATACTGACGCATATTGCAGAGAAATTAAATGAACGTGGCTTTGCATAGTTGAATTGTGTTATCAAATTCATATGTGAACAATGAGAACTAAGCGTTTACAATAACATTTCCATATACATTTTCTATTATAGAAGCCTAATTAGCCTATTTAATAAACAACTTTAATGAAAATTTTTAATTAGTTAAACAAACAGGTTCATATTGATGCATATTGCAGAGAAATTAAATGAACGTGGCTTTAACAAAACAGTTTGCTATACTTTTTCATATGAAAATTTCCTGGTACTTGTTTCTTTATATATACATATGTGTATTTGCACAGTTGAATTGTGTTATCAAATTGATATGTGAACAATGAGAACTAAGCGTTTACAATAACATTTCAATATAAATTTTCTGTTATAGAAGCCTAATTAGCCTATTTAATAAATAACTTTAATCGAAATTTTTAATTGGTTAAACAGGTTCATATTGAAGCACATTGCAGAGAAATTAAATGAACGTGGCTTTGAAAAAACATTTTGCTATACTTTTTCATATGAAAATTTTCTGGTACTTGTTTCTTTATATATACATATGTATATTTGCACAGTTGAATTGTGTTATCAAATTGATATGTGAACAATGAGAACTAATCGTTTACAATAACATTTCCATATAAATTTTATGTTTTAGAAGCCTAATTAGCCAATTTAATAAATAACTTTAATGGAAATGTTTAATTAGTTAAACAAACAGATATACTGACGCATATTGCAGAGAAAATAAATGAACGTGGCTTTGACAAAACATTTTGCTATACTTTTTCATATGAAAATTTCCTGGTACTTGTTTCTTTATATATACATATGTATACTTGGACAGTTGAATTGTGTTATCAAATTGATATGTGAACAATGAGAACTAAGCGTTTACAATAACATTTCCATAAAGAGTTTCTGTTTTAGAAGCCTAATTAGTCTATTTAATAAATAACTTTAATGGAAATTTTTAATTAGTTAAACAAACAGGTTCATATTGAAGCATATTGCAGAGAAATTAAATGAACGTGGCTTTAACAAAACAGTTTGCTATACTTTTTCATATGAAAATTTCCTAGTACTTGTTTCTTTATATATACATATGTGTATTTGCACAGTTGAATTGTGTTATCAAATTGATATGTGAACAATGAGAACTAAGCGTTTACAATAACATTTCCATATAAATTTTCTGTTTTAGAAGCCTAATTAGCCTATTTAATAAATAACTTTAATGGAAATTTTTAATTAGTTAAACAAACAGGTTCATATTGAAGCATATTGCAGAGAAATTAAATGAACGTGGCTTTAACAAAACAGTTTGCTATACTTTTTCATATGAAAATTTCCTAGTACTTGTTTCTTTATATATACATATGTGTATTTGCACAGTTGAATTGTGTTATCAAATTGATATGTGAACAATGAGAACTAAGCGTTTACAATAACATTTCCATATAAATTTTCTGTTTTAGAAGCCTAATTAGCCTATTTAATAAATAACTTTAATGGAAATTTTTAATTAGTTAAACAAACAGGTTCATATTGAAGCATATTGCAGAGAAATTAAATGAACGTGGCTTTAACAAAACAGTTTGCTATACTTTTTCATATGAAAATTTCCTAGTACTTGTTTCTTTATATATACATATGTGTATTTGCACAGTTGAATTGTGTAATTAGCCTATTTAATAAATAACTTTAATCGGAATTTTTAATTGGTTAAACAAACAGGTTCATATTGACGCATATTGCAGAGAAATTAAATGAAAGTGGCTTTAACAAAACAGTTTGCTATACTTTTTCATATGAAAATTTCCTAGTACTTGTTTCTTTATATATACATATGTGTATTTGCACAGTTGAATTGTGTTATCAAACTGATATGTGAACAATGAGAACTAAGCGTTTACAATAACATTTCCATATAAATTTTCTGTTTTAGAAGCCTAATTAGCCTATTTAATAAATAACTTTAATGGAAATTTTTAATTGTTAAAACAAACAGGTTCATATTGACGCATATTGCAGAGAAATTAAATGAACGTGGCTTTAACAAAACAGTTTGCTATACTTTTTCATATGAAAATTTCCTAGTACTTGTTTCTTTATATATACATATGTGTATTTGCACAGTTGAATTGTGTTATCAAATTGATATGTGAACAATGAGAACTAAGCGTTTGCAATAACATTTCCATATAAATTTTCTATTATAGAAGCCTAATTAGCCTATTTAATAAATAACTTTAATGAAAATTTTTAATTAGTTAAACAAACAGGTTCATATTGACGCATATTGCAGAGAAATTAAATGAACGTGGCTTTAACAAAACAGTTTGCTATACTTTTTCATATGAAAATTTCCTAGTACTTGTTTGTTTATATCTACATATGTATATTTGCACAGTTGAATTGTGTTATCAAATTCATATGTGAACAATGAGAATTAAGCATTTACAATAACATTTCCATATACTCTTTCTGTTATAGAAGCCTAATTAGCCTATTTAATAAATAACTTTAATGGAAATTTTTAATTAGTTAAACAAACAGGTTCATATTGCCGCATATTGCAGAGAAATTAAATGAACGTGGCTTTAACAAAACAGTTTGCTATACTTTTTCATATGAACATTTCCTAGTACTTGTTTCCTTATATTTACATATGTATATTTGCACAGTTGAATTGTGTTATCAAATTCATATGTGAACAATGAGAATTCAGCATTTACAATAATATTTCCATATACACTTTCTGTTATAGAAGCCTAATTAGTCTATTTAATAATAACTTTAATGGAAATTTTTAATTAGTTAAACAAACAGGTTAATATTGACGCATATTGCAGAGAAAAAAAATGAACGTGGCTTTGCATAGTTGAATTGTGTTATCAAATTCATATGTGAACAATGAGAATTAAGCGTTTACAATAACATTTCCATATAATATTTCTTTTATAGAAGCCTAATTAGCCTATTTAATAAATAACTTTAATCGGAATTTTTAATTGGTTAAACAAACAGGTTCATATTGACGCATATTGCAGAGAAATTAAATGAACGTGGCTTTAACAAAACAGTTTGCTATACTTTTTCATATGAAAATTTCCTAGTACTTGTTTCTTTATATCTACATATGTATATTTGCACAGTTGAATTGTGTTATCAAATTCATATGTGAACAATGAGAATTAAGCATTTACAATAATATTTCCATATACACTTTCTGTTATAGAAGCCTAATTAGCCTATTTAATAAATAAATTTAATGGAAATTTTTAATTAGTTAAACAAACAGGTTCATATTGGCGCATATTGCAGAGAAATTAAATGAACGTGGCTTTGCATAGTTGAATTGTGTTATCAAATTCATATGTGAACAATGAGAACTAAGCGTTTACAATAACATTTCCATATACATTTTCTATTATAGAAGCCTAATTAGCCTATTTAATAAACAACTTTAATGAAAATTTTTAATTAGTTAAACAAACAGGTTCATATTGATGCATATTGCAGAGAAATTAAATGAACGTGGCTTTAACAAAACAGTTTGCTATACTTTTTCATATGAAAATTTCCTGGTACTTGTTTCTTTATATATACACTAGCCTTTACCCGCGGCCCCGTCCGCAAGGAGAAAATGAAATATGTGGGCTATTCACGTTAGCCTGCTTATAAAGTTATCTGTTCAAAATTTTTTTTCTGTCTAATGCATTTTATTTTTGTAATTGAGTAAAAAAAAGAACTTTATGAGCTGATAACCTGATAGGATCCCAAAATGATAACGAAATTATCCAGAAAAAGCCACGAAATGACCCCGACGCTATCGCGGACGGATCCCGAAAACCATCCAGAAACGCCCCGGAAGTGTTTCCAAAAGTTCCCGAAGTAGTCCCAAAAAAACCCGAAATGACAACGACACGATTCTAGACTTATCCAGATAACCACACAGAAATGATGCCTGAAGGGTACCAAATTGATCCCGAAATAGTCCCGAAAAAGTTCCGAAATTACCCTGACGGGCTCCCGGACGGTTCTCAGAAACCATCCAGAAAATATTCAGGAAGGGTCCCTAAATTATCCCGACTAACTCCAGAAAAAGTTCCGAAATGGCTCCGAGGGGATCCACGATGGATCGCGAAAACCATACAGAAATGATTCCGGAAGGATTCCAAAATGATCCCGAAATAGTCCGGAATTGACCCAGATGGGATCCCGCACAGATCCAGAAATGATCCCGGAAGGGTGCAAAAACTATCCCGGAAAAGTAACAAAAAATCCCGAAATGGCTCCTACGGCATCCCGGACGGATCCAGAAATGATCTCGGAAGGGTCTCCAAATGATCCCAAAATGGTCCCGAAATGACCCTGATGGATCCGGCAAACCATCAAGAAATTATGCCGAAAGGGTCCCAAAATGATCCCGAAATAATACAGAAAAAGTCACGAAGCGACCCCTAGAGGATCCCCAAATGATCCCGTATTAGCCCCGAAAAGGTCCCGGAATAACCCCGACGGGATCCCGGACAAATCCCGAAAACCATCCAGAAATGATGCCGGAAGGAATCCCAAATGATTCCGTAAAAGTCCCGCATTGATCCTGAACGGATACCGAAAATCATCCAGAAGTGACGCCGGAAAGGTCCTCAAATGATCACCTAATAGTCCCGAAATGACCCTTAAGGGGTCATGGACGGATCCCATAAACCATCCAGAAATGATCCCGATATATTCCCGAAGAAGTCCCGAAATGACCCTGACGGGATCTCGAACGCACCCCTAAATGACCCTGACGGAATCCCGGACAGATCCCGAAATCCATCCAGAAATGATCTTGGGAGGGGCCCCAAATGATCCCGAAAAAGTCCCGCAATGATTCCGAGGGGATCCTGATCGGATACCGATAACCATCCAGAAGTGATGCCGGAAAGGTCTTCAAATGATCACCTAATTCCAAAATGACCCTGACGGCATCCCGGACTGATCCCAAAATCCATCCAGAAATGATCTTGGGAAGGTCCCAAAATTATCCCGAAATAGTCTCGGAAAAGTTCAGAAATTACCCTGACGGGTTCCCGGACGAATCCTGAAAGCCATCTCTAAATGATCCCGAAAAAGTCCCGAAATGACCCTGACTGGACCCCGAAAGGATCCCGAAAACTATCCAGAAATGATGCCGGAAATGTCCTCAAATGATCACCTAATACTTCCGAAAAGACCCTGACGGGATCCCGAACGGATCCCGACAACTATCTAGAAATGATGCCGAAAGGGCCCGCAAATGATCCCGTATTAGTCGAGAAAAAGTCCCGAAATGAACCCGACGGGATGCCGGACGAATCCCAAAAACCAGCCAGAAATGATGCCGGAAGGGACAACAAATGATCCCGAAAAAGTCCCGCAATAATTCCGACGGGATCCTGAGCGGATACCGAAAACCATCCAGAAGTGATGCCGAAAAGGTCCTCAAATGATCACCTTATAGTCCCAAAATGACCCTGACGGCATCCCGGACAGATCCCCAAATCCATCCAGAAATGATCTTGGGAGGGTCCCAAAATTATCCCGAAATAGTCTGGGAAAAGTCCAGAAATTACCCTGACGGATACCGGACGAATCCTGAAAACCAATCTTAAATGATGCCGAAAAAGTCCCGAAATGACCCTGATGGGACCCGGAAAGGATCCCGAAAACTAACCAGAAATGAAGCCGGAAAGGTCCTCAAATGATCTCCCAATAGTTCCGAAAAGACCCTGACGGGATCCCGAACGGATCCCGACAACTATCCAGAAATGATACCGAAAGGGCCCGCAAATGATCCCGTATTAGTCGAGAAAAAGTCCCGAAATGACCCCGACGGGATGCCGGACGAATCCCAAAAACCATCCAGAAATGATTTTGGAAGGGACCCCAATGATCCCGAAAAAGTCCCGCAATTATTCCGACGGGAATCTGAACGGATACCGAAAACCATCCAGAAGTGATGCCGGAACGGTCCTCAAATGCCCACCTAATAGTCCCAAAATGACCCTGAGGGCATCCCGGACAAATCCCGAAATCCATCCAGAAATGATCTTGGGAAGGTCCCAAAATGATCCCGAAATAGTCTCGGAAAAGTCCAGAAATTACCCTGACGGGTTCCCGGACGAATCCTGAAAGCCATCCTTAAATGATCCCGAAAAAGCCCCGAAATGACCCTGACGGGATCCCGAAAGGATTCCAAAAACTATCCAGAAATAATGCCGGAAAGGTCCTCAAATGATCCCCTAATAGTTCCGAAATGACCGTGACGGGATCCCGAACGGATCCCGACAACTATCCAGAAATTATGCCGAAAGGGTCCGCAAATGATCCCGTATTAGTCGAGAAAAAGTCCCGAAATGACCCCGACGGGATCCCGGACGAATCCCAAAAACCATCCAGAAATGATGCCGGTAGGTATCCCAAATGATCCCGAAATAATCCCGAAATGACCTCGTCGGCATCCCGGACGGATACCGAAAATGATCCAGAAATGATGCCGGAAAGGTCCACAAATGATCCCCTAATAGTCCCGAAATTACCCTGATGGGATCCCGGACGGATCCCGAAAACCATCCAGAAATGATGCCGGAAGAGCCCCCAAATGATCCCGAAAAAGTCCCCAAATGACCCCGACGATATCCCGGACGGATCCCGAAAACCATCCAGAAATGATGCCGGAAGAGCCCCCAAATGATCCCGAAAAAGTCCCCAAATGACCCCGACGAGATCCCGCACGGATCCCGAAAACCATCCAGAAATGATGCCGGAAGAGCCCCAAATGATCCCGAAAAAGTCCCCAAATGACCCCGACATACTCCAGAAAAGGTTCCGAAATGGCTCCGA